>NC_085027.1:14336281-14371281 GCF_963692335.1 Osmerus eperlanus | reverse complement strand
GTTTCCTGCATTTTGCATGGCCCCTAACAGCGGTGTGCCGGTCTGGGCCGTTAACGCGTCTCCTCTGATATCGCTTCCACGGACGGCCGCTCGATACGTGCCTGGACGCTCCAGAAAGAGGCCGGCCTCCACAGGTCTAACGTGTTGTGACACATGAGGAGATGTTGCTGGTTCTCCCAGACTAAGAGAGGTGGCTGGGCTTGGGAGCCAGGGGCACAGGGCTGGGAGTCTGGGAGTCTGGGGGTCTGGGGGTCTGGGCTTGGATGCAGTTTGGGGTCTGGAGGTCTTGGCCTGGAGGTCCGATGCTTCACCCACCGGTCTCATGTGCACATGGGAACAGGAAACAGGCTTGATCTAAGCCGGGCCAGGCTGGCACACTGGGGCTTGCTCCATTCACCTCGTTCAGCGTTCACCTTGTCAGATTCCTGCCTCTTTTAAACGTCACAAAGTAGGGCAAAAAACATCAAGCAAACGAGCGGCTAAATAAATGATAGGAGGAAAACAGGCGGGACCATGGTTGTCGGGGGGGGGGGGTGGGAGAGGGTTTGGGGGGGGGGGGTAGTTGAGCCTCGGGGTCTGTGGATAAAAGGCACTTTGTAGGGGTGCGATTTGTTCTGTCCAATACCCACATCTCCCCCCTCTTGGCCCCCTCCTCGGCGCTCTAATCAAGCAGTCTCTCATTTGGGTTCCAAGTCCGGCACCAGGGAAAAGAAGCATGCTTGTTACTTTGAAGAGTCCCGGGTGAATAACACAGATAAAAGATTCAAGCAGAAAGAGAAAGAGGGGAGGGGATGGTGGAAAAGGGACAGAATCACAAGGCGCCCTATTCTCTCGCCTCCCTTTGGTTAGGACAGCTGAGCCATTATGACCAGATCTGAATGACTTCTTTTTTTTTCACGCAGGAACACTGGAATTTCTTTGTCCCTCCCATCAGTCAGCTATTGTGGATGATCCCATATGCTGCAAACCCAGGCTAAGTAAATGAAGACTTGTTTAAATGCTGTGATTGTGCCTGGCTGTGTCCGGATGCAGACTTCACATTGCTAACATGCCTAGCGTGCTGGAGGCTGGATCTCCGTGTCTCTGAGTATGTGGTGTGTGTGTGTCGAAGACAGCAGGAGTGTGAGAAAGAGAGAGACAGAGAGATAGAGAGAGAGAGAGAGAGAGAGAGAGAGAGAGAGAGAGAGAGAGAGAGAGAGAGAGAGAGAGAGAGAGAGAGAGAGAGAGAGAGAGAAATTGAGTACTACAGGTGACGTACAGTAACACACACACATGTTCATCTCAAACTCACACACACACACACACACACACACAGAATACAGACATACACTAAGGATTGTCATTGGAACTATGCATCAAACTGCATGTGCTACCCTTGTATGACTCTAGTAGCTATCTAACCATGTCCATTTCGTTGTTTCAGGGTAAAATAAAAACAACCAATGTACTCAATTGCTGCCAAAAGCAACCTTAAACAGAGATGTACTCCATCACTACATCTGTCAGAGCACAATCAATGTTTCTCATGTTATCCCCTGAAGGGCAACAGCTTTGTAATAGAATTGTGCAATATATTACTTTGTCAATAAATTGACATAAATACTGAACATTATGACTTCATATTTTTCTCTGTAGCCTAGACAGTCCACAGCAAAGTGTAAAACAGCTGGCTGCGAGGAAGATCACAAGAGCTTATTTTATGGCTTCACACATTTTACCAAGCTTAACTTTGGTGTAGAACTCACATACAGACTTGTTCCAGAGTGCTTGCAGGCCATATGTGTTCCTCGTAATATGGTGGTAAAGTGCCTTGGTGCCCTAGCCCTGAGACAATATGAGCAACAGCTGTTTTACCTGGCCCGCTGCCCCTACCATGATATAAAAGCTGTTAATCTTGCCAATAAAACATCATTAACAAGCGTGAGCAAGGACTCACCAGCACATGTCAGCATATGGAGGACATGACCATCAATCGTGAAAGGCTTCCAGTTCAGAACCAACATGTATCGTCGCTGTACTTTATTTATTTTTTTATCAAAGTCTCACTGTCAAATGACTCCACAAGTGTTGTACACACATCTTCAGAATATTTCTTACGAAATGTTTTGATTGAGATTGACACATGGAGGGGTTATTAATAAAAGCCCACTTTACCAGTCTGCCGCTCGCACTCAACACTGACGCCGGCTAATAACCTAACGATGGAGGAAGCTTCCCTCTTCAGAGTAATTATGATAATGTGAAAGGCCCGCCACTTCACTGTGTATCTGTGACATCAGGAAGAGGTACTTCATCAAGCGCTGGAGATGGAAGCTAGACCTGAGCAGATCACACCACAGGGAGGCCTGATAACACAGAGGTCTCCTCGGAAAAAAAAGGCATTACCTCTAAACTAAACACTTCAGCGGATGGGTTTTCAGAGATCTTATTCGCCGTCTACATAACACAGCCTAATCCAACACAACTGATCCCTCCGCCATTGAGGACGTGCAATGGGAGCTACTGCGGACTTTGTGTGACAGCGGTGACCTCGCCAGAATATGTGGCACCTTCTCAGAAAACTGATGTGCCTTGAACTACATGACTACAGCTTTGACCCCCTCACTGTGACCCATCTCACCAGCATCCACAAGATAATGGATGGATGTTTTGGCAGAAGAGAAACCTCCCGAAAAATCTACCTTGAGAGAGAAGAAAGAAGAACAAGTATTGTCACTTGGATTAAATTAAGAAATATGTATTTATTGCATGAAGGCTACAGAGTGCTCTGTAACTGCTGTGAACTACATCCATTTCTAAAAATCAATCGCTACTTTCCAGCCACATCGGAAGAAAGGAAATCATTTTGTTCTTTGCGGGGCTGGGACCAGAGCTGGGGCTGAGGAAGGGGCTGAAGCTGGGGCTGGGGGCCCAGGATGGGACCAGAGCTGGGGCTGAGGAAGGGGCTGGGGGCCCAGGATGGGACCAGAGCTGGGGCTGAGGAAGGGGCTGGGGGCCCAGGATGGGACCAGAGCTGGGGCTGAGGAAGGGGCTGGGGGCCCAGGATGGGACCAGAGCTGGGGCTGAGGAAGGGGCTTGGGGCCCAGGATGGGACCAGAGATGGGGCTGAGGAAGGGGCTGGAGCTGGGGCTGGGGGTCCAGGATGGGCCAGGGGCTGGGGAAGGGGCTGGAGCTGGGGCTGGGGGGCCAGGATTGGACAGGGGCTGGGGCCGGGGAAGGGGCTGGGGGCCCAGGATGGGACCAGAGCTGGGGCTGAGGAAGGGGCTGGAGCTGGGGCTGGGGGCCCAGGATGGGACAGGGGCTGGGGCTGGGGAAGGAGCGCAGGAGGGTCTGTGAGGGTAAATCCAGCGTGACATGTACTAACCCAGCCCAGCCAGGGCAGCCACAGCTTAAGCAGCATTACACGGCTGTGAGGATGCAATTTGCTTTGCGGCAGGGAGCCTGATAAATATTCCATTCAGTCACTCCTTTAAGTGAGAGGTGTATATTTGCTAATGTAAGGCTTACTGGCGATTCCTTGAGGTGAATCTATATTTTGCTCACAAGATTTAATTGTACTGTCACTCACGACATGTGCCGCTTGTCCTTGGAAACCATTCAAACTTGACTGAAACCCAAAGAAGGATTCAATGGGCAGGTTGATGGTACGGTTAAAGCAGAGCAGCGTGAAAAGAGGAGGGGAAGAAAAAGGATGGGTAGAAAAGAGAGGGTGACCACCGAGAGAGAAGAGAGGAGATGAGAACTAACACAGACAGGGTGTTTCTCTCTGCTGCCAATATCACGAGCTAAATCCCTCTATTCATTAAAAGGAGAAAAAAAACGGCAATTCTCCCATACGTTCATCTGGCGAATGCTTCCCGTAGAATAATGATTTACTGCGTCTCATATTTCACCTGGGTGCACAGGGCAAGCAGTCCACCACTGATGTTCAAAAATGCTAACTGTGGCACTTGGGCGAAATGGAGAGCTGTATCAGTGTATGTATGTACTGCGCGTGTGTGTGTGTGTGCGTGTGTGTGTGTTTGTTCATTCTGAAACCTGTATCAGATTGAAGAAAAAAAAAAAATGGAAGCAAATAAATATTCATATTATTATATTTGATTTGTTTCATGTTACATTCATTTTTCAGTTAATTTCATCTGCCGAAAGATCGAGCAATCTTAGAACTGTACATTCTAACACAGTATGTTATCTATACTCTATTTTCAGTTTGCATATTATGGACAGGATCCACTATTAGGTGCTTCAACAAAGATAAACTAAGTGAGGAAATAGCATGCTACAATGTTTTCAAAAGAAGAAAAAAATCCCCTCTCGCTGCTACAAAACATGCCTTAGCGTGTGCATGTGTTTAGCTACATATTTGTGTCATATATCTCTATAGTAATTTTCAGCTTTATTTGAGACATTAAAAATGAAGCTGAATGCTAAATTGAATTTAATCATATCTTGAAGTAAACATTACTGCCTGAACAGTACAGTTTTGTATTCACACAGTACGTGTCTGTGTGTGCGTGTGTGTGTGTCTGTGTGTGTGTGTGTGTGTGTGCATGTGTGTGTATGTGTGCGTGTGTGTGTGTGTGGAGCAGGAGTAAAGAAAAGGAAAACCAGATTAGGTATGTGAAGCTTCAAATCAGTCTCAGCTGCTGTCTCTCCCCCCCCCCCTTCCCCTCACTCTCCTTTTAAAGAGCTTCCACTTATCTGGCTGCCACAGGGCTGTACGCAGGGTCCCCACCACTGTCATGTAGACGCCATTCTCAAATTGATTATGAAAGTGCAAGAGGCTTGATTTTCATGTGTATGGAATTCGAGCAGCCATTTTAACACACATGTACAATGCTGAGCCTCATTTATTCATAAAAAAAAAAGAAAAAAAAGAAATTATCGAACCTTCCGAGAGAAAGAATGAATGTAGTTTGTGTACCAATTTAGCAACCACCTTTTTTTTCATTTTTTTTTTCAGTTGAGTAAATGCTTTAGCTTTTTTTCCCCAAAAACATTTCCAGAGCTTTGGGTTGGGACACTGGCTTGCCACAGGGAAACCTGAACAGGACTGCAGTGTGTACTGTATGCAGCTAAAAGACCCTGATTGACTCTGAATGCAAGACACACTGCACACAGAGCTTATTCCACCCGGTCTTTCCCCCTGAGAAAACTGCATTCAAATTCCACAATAATTTATCAAATATGTCACCTGGATTCTGACACACAAAAGGGTAATTTTATTTTATACAAATATGTATAAATATATCCATACATCCACCATATACACACACGTATGTGACGTGAAAATGATGAAATCAAACAGAAATCAATAAAACTACATTGTAATTATTGAGTGGTCTCTGCAATAATTTTGACACAGAATGCTCTTTACATATGCAAGCCCCTGCAGACAGAGATGGCTTTGAGGGTCATAATTAAACCAGTCTCGTGTCTAGGCTGCCACATCATACTTAGGTATCTCTCTTTCTTCATTTCCCACCCTCTCTTTCCCTCCCTTCTTTCCCCTCTGTCTATGCACACACCTCCTCTCTCTTCTTTTTTTCTCTTTCACCCGTTCTTTCTCTCTTTTTACCCCATCAGCCCTTCCTGATCTCTGCTACCTTTTTTGTGTGGTTTGGAGCCCTTCCAGCCCCCCCCCCCCCCCCCCCCCTTCCCTCTCCCGTTCTGTGGTTTTGTTCAGGAGATCTCATATCCCCCCTCGCCGTTCCTCCGGATTGACAGCTAAGCTCAGGTAAGAAAACAAACAGTCACATCTCAAATTGTCTGCTGAAAAGCAATCCGTCACTAATTCTCCCTCTCCTCCTACCTCACCCTCCCTCTCGACTTCCCTGCCCCTCCCTCCCTCCTGCAGCTAAGCCCTAACAATTTACTGGTAAAGAGCGACAAAAGTTTGAAATCATTAAATGCAAATCCCTCCATTCTCTGTGTCTCACTTAACTATTCTGCCTGTCCTAGCCTGCGGTCTGTGTCTCTGGTCATTCAAAATTGTATTGGGAGTCTACCACTGTTAAACTCTTCTCAGAAGAGAACCCACGAGACAATACTGTATAATTACCAATGTGTCATGTGAGGGAGTACAGTAAATGGGTGGTTTCGTTAGGCTGGCTAGGTGATAAAAGAAAGCAAATGTCTGATGCCGTTGATAGCCTTGTTTTGTTTATGATTTGTTCTTTCACCACAGGGGTTTGGGCGTGTTTGAACACAGGTGCGCCAGAAGAATGTCGTTCTTTTCATGGGTTCAGACTAAGTCAAATTGTGTTCCATCTATTGTTTTCTCTTCCAATGGGAAACTCCTTTCTCCCACCTCAGACAAACAGATTCCTCCTTCCTCTGTCATTAACACGGTTGAGAAAAAAGATCCCTTGACTTTTCCACAAGGCAGAACATTTGTAACGACAAGGGAACAACAAGACTCAGAGATTCTATGGCATTAATTCAAAGGTAGGATTTTAGAAGCAGGAAAAAAACATACAAATTAAGTGCATTTTCCATTCAGTTCCTTCGCATTTTATTATTCACTTACTTTTTTTTCTTTTTACATCAAAAGCAACCTTTAGTGAAAAAGGAAAAATGTGACAGGAGCGGAGGCCTAGGTATGGTACACAATGTCATTGGTTGAGAAGACTTCATGAGTGTGGAGTAAGGCCAGTCTGGCAGTAGGTAGCTTTTATCTGTGCATGTCAACCTTTATTTCTGACTCTCCACCATTCATCCCAGGCTACAGGAGGGCTTGCCCTTTGCATTGATTTTAACCTAACAATTAATGCAGCAACTGATTTATCATAACACTTTAGATCTTAATCATGAGGTGTTTTCTGCCGGCTGCCTTTGTTTGTGTTTTAATTAGGCGGACCTTGCGTGTCTCCAACCCTGGGCTTCCTTTTAATTGCCAGTATTTACATCAGAGCGACTTCAAACGCAGAGAGAGACATTTGTTAGGGGGTGCACAAAGCAGCCCTTTGAAATGTCTACAGTCGTATGAAATGGCATGCTAATTAAAAACCTGAGGGAAGCAGGGGGCGATGGGAGAAGTGTTTAGCTGGGTTCACCTTGGTCTCAGAGTGCGTTAACAGAGACAGGGGCCATGTTGGCTCCATCCCTCAGCCTTCCTACCTGGCACGGCTTAGACCACCACAGTGTAACCTCACCCCTCCCATCTATCAAACAGAAAAATGCCCTGTAATTTAAATAGATCTGCTTTCAAAAGACCTCAATCATTTGAGACGTCCTGCCCACTGCACTCTGATCTATAGTGGCATATACAAGGGCAGGTACAATGAATCTAGTTTACCAAGCGCTGATTTATACCATCAGTTCATTTAGGTTATTGACGATGAATACACTTATTAGAGCATTCAACTGTTATATATTTTTTATCCTCCTCAGCACACAGAGAAAATGTAATCCGATAATTAAACCAAGGGCAAATATTATTTATGATAGCCCGCCATGCTAAAGAAACAGAGCCATTACAGAGAGGGTGCATGGTTGCAATATAAGCATGACTGGAGCACAAACGTTGGACTTAAGATGCCAGGGATCAGTTTGTTTGAAAGGATCTTTTTATCGTCGCATAATCATGCATGTACTGCCAATTAAACTTCTCTCACTGCTTGATGTGAATGCGCATGCAACAGTGCATGTGACAATGTCCTTTTAAAGTGTGGGATTGTACCAGGGAACGGGCGTAGGGCCTGGTGATGTGAGGGATCAGAGAGGCGAGCTGGAGACAGCGGGAGCCTGGCGTTATCATGCAGCTGCTATAGGGCCGCACTCCACCGCAGCGTAAACACCTTCTTAGTAACAGTCAGTGCTAAGGACTGGAGCAGCACCCCTTCCCAGCCCACTCCCTCCACGCCTGCCCTCCCTGTCCTCCTTCCTCCTCCTTCCACACCTCCCTCCTCCTGCCTCTCCTCCTCCCCTAATCCCCCTCCTCCCTCTCACCCTCCCCCCTCTCACCCTCCCCCCATCATAAACAGAGATTTGGAGGGTGCTGGCACTGTGCTGCACCGTGCCACGCCGAGCTGCGCGGGGCGTTCACCTCCACAACAGACACATTCCTCTCAGATGTGAGCGAGCTGACGAGTAGGTACACTCTCCTTTCTCCCCCCCCCTCTCTCTCTCTCTCTCTCTCTCTCTCTCTCTCTCTCTCTCTCTCTCTCTCTCTCTCTCTCTCTCTTCCTCTCTCTCCCTCTCTCTCTCTCCCTCCCCCGCTCTCTCTCCCTCCCTCGCTCTCTCTCTCTCCCTCTCTCTCTCTCTCTCTCTCTCTCTCTCTCTATCTCTCTCTCTCACCCCTCTTTCCTCTCCTCTCCGCCCCGGCTCTGTTTACACCAAACACACTCTGACTCTCAAGCTGTGTTCCGCCATCACCGGATCGGCACGAACACTCGGCATGAGCCAATGTCAGTGTCTCTGGTCTCACAACAGACTCCGGCAGACGGCCGGCGCAAGACTGAACCTCACACACGACTACAAGGACAGAAGGGGCTGGAATGCATGCCGTGTTCTGGAGAGGGGCATTATGGCTGGGGAGAGAACTAAGTACAGTAAGAAACACGGAAAAGCTTTTGCCTCCTTTCTGAGCGCAAGGCTGTTCCGTGGATGCATAGACAGACACCGTGTGTCAGATAGGGATGAGGGGTTTGTGGTAACATAGGGTCAGGCACGCACAGGATGTGGTTTAAGGGGAGAAATGGTAATGGAGGGAGAGTCAGGAGGCTTACCTTTCACTTCAGCCAGGAGCTCACTGGTGTTCAGCCTCTCCATCTTCTCTTTCCAGTCTTTGGACAGAAGCTTCTCCATGCAAGAGGAGTCTGAAAGAACAAGAAAAACAAATGTTTTAAAAGGCTTTCATTTGACATGTTTACAATTCCCTTTCGCTACACTAAAAACAACAGAATATCATATCGCGTTTTTATTTGAATAGATTTTCACAATAACATTCAGAATTTTCCCATTTAATTCATGTAATTGCTGTCTAAATTTAATTGCTGGTATTTGTGTAACAAAGCACAAGAGCCAAGACATTTTTCTCCTCGTCGTTTATGAGTGGTGGAGTAGAATCGCCCACTGTGTTTTTGAGGGCCACTTTGTAAAAGGGAGGTGTGTATCATGCTCCTTCACATGAGCAGAGAAGTTGTTCACACGCAGAAGATCTCAGGGGCGTAATCCAAACAAGACTAATCAACACTGTGTCAACTGCACCACAGTTGCACATGTTAACATACATTTATACGCCATAGGTGTTTCCGACACAGGTCAAAAAAATTAATAAATGACAAATTCAAGTTTGATGCAAATAATGGCTGTCATGTTTGAACCAGATTTTTTTTTTTTGCAGCACTTACAAATTGTGGGATTTCTCACAGGTTCGTGTGAATTTGTTTGGTATTGACACAGTCTGACATCTACTTTCACTCTTATGATGACAGAATGGAGGCAGGAGGTGAGACAGACAAGGGAGAGCTTGGATGTGTGTGTGTGTGTGTGGGGGGAGGGGGGATGCTACAGGGACGGTACAGCGGCAGAGAGATATACATTAAAGGGGAGGTAAAGGGTTAGCCGCGGTACACACATTAAAGGGGAGGTAAAGGGTGAGCCGCGGTACAGCTAAGCCTTCGCACAGCCGCCGGTGATGAAAACAATTAACATTGGTCCGGCGGACAATGAATCAGAGGTGGAATGGCTGGAATCTGCTGCCTGTCGCCGGGGTCGCTGATAAAGAACACACTGCTTCCCCCGTCGACCCAGGCCTCGGCCGGCCCGGCGCTGTTCAGGGGTCAGCCTGTTCCCATCAAACACCACCATCCCTCTCTCCGGCTCCCCACACTCCCCTCCATCTTTCCACCCCCCAACCCCAGCCTCAAGCACTGTCTCCCAGGCATGCTGCCCCCAGCGTGAACCCCCTTATCCAGACTGACACCACGGCAGTCTAACAGCACCCAGGTGACAGCATCCCACTGTCCTCAAACCCCTTCCTGCTTGCTGATTGAGACTGGACTTCTTTTCAGTATTTAGACATAACATATTATATATTATGCAAATCTACATATACAGTATATACTGTCTATATTTAACTAGCATTGATGAAGTCTTTTCTCTTGTCTTGCTGTGGTAAAAATAGATATTTTAGGGCGTTGAACTAGCATTAGCTTTTAGAATAGTTGCTGCATGTAAACATGAGACCATAAACCGTTGTGATGTTGCCTGGGGATGACATCATCCAGTGTAAGACTGGGATTGTTCTCCCTGAACAGGGGCAAAGGCCACAGGCAAAAGCAGACATTCTTGTTCTCCACAGAACCCTGGGGCAATGCAAGGAATGGCCTAAACCACTTCTCTGACAAGGGCTCATTTGTGGATGCACTCTGCCAACAAAAGGGCACAATTCATAAGCACATAAGTGTCCTGGATGACTTCTGGCTTGTTCTTACAAGTGCTTTGTGTTTTAAGGTTATTGTATTCATCATGTGCTCTTTAGGCAATGGAGCGCACAGACTAAAATAATCTTGCTAGGTCAGTGTGAGCTCAGCTCAATGCCACAGTATCTGATGCATTTAATGACTGATGTCCTTGTTTTAGATACTGAACATATACTATCACATGATATTGAAGAGGAAAGAAATGCATCAAGGCGCCAGAGATGAAGAGAGAGAGATAAATGGAGGGAGTGATCGAGTGAGTGAGTGAGTGAGAGAGAGAGATAGAGTGAGAGAGAGAGAGAGAGAGAGAGAGATAGAGTGAGAGAGAGAGAGAGAGAGAGAGAGAGAGAGAGAGAGAGAGAGAGAGAGAGAGAGAGAGAGAGAGAGAGAGAGAGAGAGAGAGAGAGAGAGATAGAGTGAGAGAGAGAGAGAGAGAGAGAGAGAGAGAACGAGCAGAGAGTAAAAAAAGAGGGTGAGTAAAAAGAATCGTGAAAGTCAGACAGAAAGGACTAGAGAGAACGATAGAAAAAGAAAGAGAAAAAGAGAGAGAGCGCGATGTGGCTGACACGTGCACTACCATAGATGGCTTGTGTTGAGCAATTACTCCTCTCTCCCCAGAACAGAGGGGAGATTTACACAGTTCAGAATGTATACAAGCCAGTATTCCTTTTATCTTGCAGAAACGTGCTCACCCTTCGCTTGCACAAACCCAACATGATAGCTTCTCTGTGAAAACACATCGACTTCAGAGGAACAGGGAGTAATAGGGGGTCAATGGCTCCTCTGGCCCTGTTTAAGGATGGCTTTCAGAAAGATCAAGCAGAGTGGCCATTTTGTTTGATTGTCCACTTCCTCCATGCAGTGCGGGCCGACAGGCCAGCTCTAGCTCAGGTCATTATAACATTACTTCTGCTTTATTGACTTTCCAATCCCCAACTCACAGTTTGTCCCCCTGACCCTGAGAGAGAGGGAGCTGTGTGTGTGTGTGTGTGTGTGTGTGTGTGTGTGTGCTTCCCTGCCTGGCACTGAGATCACAGACAGACAGGGGTCAACAGGGTTCAGGGGGGAGGGGCTGAGCTCTGCTCCTCTTCCCTAAGCCCCCCCCCCTTGGGTTGCTCACCCGGGCTATGCCCATCAGCACACACTCCCTGGATCATAACCCCCATCGCCTTCAGATCCACACCACAGTCGTATCTCCTCCTCTCCACATACTGAAATCTTCAGTGCACTAAATTACAAGACAATGTGTAAAACATCTAATACAAATGCGCCACAACAAATGTATGTGCTGTCTGTATTCATATGCTTTCACGTAAGCGCAGTCAACCCACACTAGAACACGTAGACAAACACACCCCAACACACACACACACATCCCCACACACCCACGCACACATTGATCCCTTGCTCCTCCAGCGCATTATGGAATGCACCCACTGCCGTTGCAGATAATGTGGTGCCAGCTCCTATTCTACTCCACCCATTCCCCCTCCCCTCCCCTCGGCCGCCTCCTCCCACCTCCTTCCCCTGGGAGCGGCCTCTCCCTGTCTCCTCTCACTTTGCTCCATCCCACCATCTCCGACCCGGGGGCCAGACAAAGCGTGCCCCGCCGTCCGAGGGGAGAGGAGAGGCAGCAGCTGGAATGTGGCGGCGGAGCCTGCCTCTCTCTCTCTCTCTTCCACCTGGGAGAGGTGAATAATGGCCGGGATTAGTCAATAAAATAACTCTGCAACACCTCTAAATGCTCGCATTGCATGAACTGAACAGGCACCCAAAATTGGGTTTGGCGGAAAACATGGTAGCTGAAGCAGGCGTGCTTTAGGAAAACATATGTCTCTGTCGTCTGGCTTGTCTCAAAGCACCCTTATAAAGGCGAAAACATTTTTTGGGGGGGAATTTAGATCAATAGTAGGAGCGCTGTTTTAATTTCTCAAATTCCTGTCCGTCTTCTCTGGAGAGCTGAAACATGCCAATGAAAACACTGTTTAATATCCGAATAATACTGTCTTGGTCAGATGTACAGGAGGGGAGAAATAAAGGTGTGCTGGGTTCAATTCAGACAAACAAAAGCTCATTCCAGACTTCTGATTTACACTTCATCTGTCAGTCTAACAGTTACCAGGAGAATATGCTAGAAAGCAGCTTGGAAGCAGCTTGGAAGCAGCTTGGTGTCCTGACCATGTATTGAACAGCTTTCAGTTTGTGTGAGACTGAAACAAATATGCTAAATACAGCATGGGATCATGCACACTACTTTTATTTATTTTTCACACAGTGGTCGGCCTGTTAAATATCACTTCCAATAGTACTTTTGGGTGTGTGTCAGCCATTCGCTTGGAAAAGCTCTGTCTTACTTTAAACCCACATCAAGTCAAAAGAAGCAAATTAAGTCCTATGCTGTGTAGCTGGCTCCAGAATGACAAAATAAAAAAATCCATGGAGTTTATTTTCTGTTTCCCTCTGGGGCCCCCCTAAATCTATGTTCTTCTTCCTTATTCCCTCCTCCCTTGCTGCCTTCCCTCTTACTCTGTCTTTTTCTCCCTCTCTCTCTTCGTCTCTCTCTCTCCTCTGAGAGAGAGTGCAGTTCTTCTCTGGAGCAGTCCCATTCAGACGGGGATGAGAATGGAATGAAAACAATAGTCCTTATCGGAACTATTATTTACATTTTCCCAGAGTCCCCGTGCTAGACAGCATGGCTTGTCAGCGAGCCCGGACGGCCCCACTGGACCCCGACCAACTTCCTCCGATACCGCAGGCCCCTGGGGACGCCCTCGCCTGGCAACAGCCCCCTCTGCTCCGGGGCTAGCGCTGATAGCAATGTACGAGACAAAACTACACCGAAATGTGTCCAAAAACATGTTCCCCTGGAGGAGAGGGGGTTTAACGATCCCTCTCAGCAAGTCTAAGTCTGTGTATCCTGCATTTCATCTCTCCAGGGCTCCAGTACTGCCCTCCAGTACTGCCCTCCAGTACTGCCCTCCAGTACTGCCCTCCAGTACGGCCCTCCAGTACGGCCCTCCAGTACGGCCCTCCAGTACGGCCCTCCAGTACGGCCCTCCAGTACGGCCCCCCCACCCCCCCCTGCCCCCAACAAGCCTCTCGTTGTCTCCTAAAGCAGCACCAATGTTGCGATCCAGAAACATTTAAAGCCTCCCAAACAATGACTTGATACCGACAACTGAATTATCTTGATCTGCTATCTCCATTGTGATCTGCGGTACGTGGCGTGTTCATGCAGCTATCCCATAATCTCTGTGATGTGTGTGAGCTGGCAGACGGATTGAGACACATCCAGCGAAGATGAGCCGGCTAGATAAGACACAGTCTTTCACTGCTTTCCAAACAAAGCTAATAGCGCTAATACAGGCGAGTGTAGAGACGTATCTGGGTTTTGGTGTAAACACAGATCCCGGCACCTGAGGCACAGCACTGCCAGGATCCCATGTTCGACACAAACCACAACAGTTAAACAGCGAGGCGGCCTGGCTTTGACAGTCTCTCCTGACACTGCCAGCCGGTCTCCAGGGGGTGAGGAAATACACCCACTCTCTCCATCAGTTGCTGTACCTCTCCTCGACATTATAATGCTATCCATACGCAGAGTTTGTGTTTTATTGTGCATATTGTAATAAGTTACTGTTAATAAACTGAGTAGACGCCAGGCCCGTAAATAGCTCTGCATGAGGGCCATGCTAAGGGAAAGTCGTTAGCTAATTTACTGTTTTATTGCAGCCTTAAACAGAGTGCTTCAATCAGTAGCATCGCAAGCAGTGGTTAAGCCCACATCAGAGAGCAACAGACAGCCAGGATGAAGTACACTAACAAGGAAATCAAATCTTGTCAATTTGGATTTGAAATGGTCCATAGAAAAAAATAATAATAATAAAAAATCAGAATCATGATATGCTGTTATCTGCTTTTCAAATGCCTTCCATAATTGGTTTTGGGATATTGACCAAGGGCATACCAATGGAATTAGGGTATAACTGCCACATGATGCAGATGAATGTGGTACAATGACTACTGAGGCAGGCTGAGTGAGTTTAATTGGGGTTGAAACCCAGGTGAATCATATCAAAATCAAATGAAAGCCTATCAGAGTTAACGCTCCTGTGCATCCGAACCAGCGCCACTACAGTAAAGATGTCCCAGAGTCCTGATACCGGATGATCCTCCCCCTGGTCGTCAGGCTGACAGGCAAGTGTGTGTGTGTGTGTGTGTAAGCAGGCATGAGTACAAACATGTATGAATGCATGCCTTCCTGTGTGTATCTCTGTGTGTAGGTAGGTAGGAAGATGGGTACTTTATTCATACCCATGGGGAATTTGTGGAATGTGTGTGTGCTTGTGTGAGAGGTGTGTGTGTGTGAGACACAGTGTCCTCCAGCGATGTCCAGTATCCCTAAGCCAGAACATCTGCCTCTTCTTCCTCCTAAAACCTTCACCCTGCAGCCCACTTACTTCTGCTGGAATCCTGACCAGGGAGGAAGGATCCTCCTCCCTCTCCTCCCCCACCTCCTCCCCCATACTCCCTCCACGCTGGAGGGACGGCACACTCTGGAAAACCACCTCCCATGACAGCACGGGAGTCAAAACCTTCCCTCAAGCTAACCAAAATGCTAACCCTTACGTACGGTGGACGTAGTTCCAATTCACCTCCTCGTTCCTTTTTCCTACCTCGGCCTATCAGTGGCTTCGGTGCTACCACACTCGCTCACCTCACCGCTGGGACAATGGTCTCCAGGGAGATATGTGCATAAGGTCTCACAATGCAAGCAGTGCTGGGTGAGTGGGTGGGTGGACGGTGTGCTTGTGTCAGACAATCAGACAGACTACTGTATGGCAGAGGAAGCCGGGCGATCTAGTAGAGCCAGAGAACAAATCTGTCACTCCCAGCAAACTGGACGCCTCCCCCTCAGCATCAGGCCTGTATATCAGCGGGCCCGTTCCCCCAGGGGAAACACGTAATTACCAAATCAATGATCAACTGACAAAGACCATATACATAATGTCCTCCTCTAAACGAAGGGGGCTTATAAACACAGGCTGTGTAACGATGCAGAGGGCTGGGAGAATGTTTCATTACGAGAGAGAAAGAGACATCTAACAAGAGTTAGACAGAGACAGAGAGAGAAAGAGAGAGAGAGAGAGAGAGAGAGAGAGAGAGAGAGAGAGGGGTGAGGCAAGAAAAAGAGTCAGTAAAGGGAAGAAAGAGACGAGTGAAATGAAGGGAGGATATCTGAAAGGAAGGAGGACTGTCATTCAGCATGTAGCCTGGGCTGAGTTGGAGGACACACACTTGTGCAAACAGTTGAAGTTAGGTTAATAATTACCTTCTGAGCACTTTCGAGTAGGAGAAGAAAGTTTGATGGAATGAAAACCTTTGCTGAGGCCAGGCACAATAATTGAAAGGTTTGAAGAATAAAAGACAGATTTTTCATTTAGTAAGCACACCAAACTACTAAAGATATTTTTCCTCTTCTCCAAATTAAAAAGACTCATTCCATTTCCTCTTTGCTCCAGAATATTCAACCCTGATACACACACAATGGCAGACACACTATGAGACAATAGAGAACTACTTTCATTGTCTCTCCTATTGCAATCTACCCTTCCATGTATGGAAAACAAAATCAAAAGTCGGCATTTACGAAAAAAAAAAAAAAAGATTCTCACCAACTCTAAGGAACCTTCTGAATATCTTAATCACAGAGGCACTAAAAACAAGACCCCATCATCGCAGCAAATAAAACACAATAATTACGAGAAGCAGGCAGGAAAGTGAAATGCGGTGAGAAAACATGTTTTGTCATTCCACCGGTAGTGCTGGAGACAACAGCTGTTGGATGCGGAAAATACTCCTGAAGTCTCCATAATCATGCCGTTATTGAAGCCAGGACAAAAAGGGCACTAATTGCAAGGGAGCAATCTGAACGTAATAGGTTACACACCCTGGCGACGCCGCACAATGCAAACGCTAAAGAGGCAGAGGGAGAGAAGAAGGGAGAAAAAACAACACGTTCTGTGTACAACAGTGTGGCGTCGCTGCTCATTTTCAGGCAATTACCTTCCCTCCTTGTCAACAGTTTTAATAACCTCGATCATTTCCAGAAGACTTTTTTGCTTCAGTTAAATAATTTCAGCTCTTTAATATGCAAATGGCGGCGTTTGCATGCATGGGTGAAGAGGCCTGGCTCCTTGAGATGTGTCAGTACATTGTGGAGCACCTGCACCTCGAGGAAAGGGCTTGATTTAATTGACACCTAATACTATTCATTATTCCACTTGGTGAGCATCCCTGTTAGTCACCTGTAGGCTCTCCTATAGCCTTGTCAACAGCTGCTATAAATAGGGCCAACCTGAGCTTGAGCCGGAGATAGCTCAGCTCCTTGTGAGAGGCTAAGGGAGAGGACAGGCTTCCCTGTCTCGCTCGGCTTGGAGAGCCGACAGGTTTACTGGTAAGCTGGTTGGCAGGAAGGGTGAGGCCGGGTCAAGGATCTTGCTCCCAGGTCAAGGGGTCGGAGGAGGCTTTTTTTTATCACATGAGGATGAAGCTTTTCCAATCCCTTTTTTTGTTGTTGTGCAAACGCCCTCGCGAAAACAAACAAACACACACCCACCCAGATAGTCTTCAGGTCAACCACTTCTGTGCAACACACAGACACGAGAAGGCATACGCACGTACTAGCGATGGCCTCAAGGTGATGGAGAAAGACAGACATGTGAACTGAATGGACAGGGCCTGTGTACACTACACGGGTCTATTCTTCCTCTCTTCCTCTCCCTCCCCTCCTCTTCATCCATAACCAAGCAAGGCGTTAAGCCTGGGGCACTAACCTGGCCATTCCAGGAAGCCACACCCTCTCTGGGCTCTCTGACCTCTCTAAATAGGACACGTGTCTATCAAGCATATATGAATTAACCGTTCCCCAGGGGCCTCACCTCCTTAGCTGGGTACCATGTGACCTCCCCCAATACATTTTACTGCGGGACTCGCTGGCAATCAGCCTTGAATTATTAAAGTGAGTGGTGAGCGATGATCAATTCATGCAGGGCCGGTCTGTGGCACGGCTGGTCGTACTTCAGCAGGAATGACATGGAGAACACTGGGAAATGCTTCCAGACAATGCACATAAAGGTGAAATATGTCACAGCCGATATGTCAATAACCCTAACTATGAAGGCTGAGACGCAGCAGGGCTGCGATGGATCTTAAACGCTTCTAGATGACCAGGGCGAAAGAAGTGGAGAGAGAGGGAGAGAGAGGGAGAGAGAGAGACTGGGAGAGAGAGAGAGACAGGGGGAGAGAGAGGGAGAGAGAGACAGAGGGAGAGAAGGAGAGAAAAGGAGAGAGAGAGACAGGGGGAGAGAGAGAGGGGGGGGGGACGATGGATGGATGGATGGATCTAGAGAAAGATAGAAAGCGAGAGAGAGCAAGAGAGAGCGAGAGAAAGTATGACAGGGAGAGATTTCTCTGCTCCTTCCAACCTGTCCAGACCAGGGGTGTGTCTAGGGATCCCCAGCTGGCTAGCCTGCACCGTGGCAGGGTGCTGCCAGCTACCTTACCCCCTAGGAGCAGGCCACAGAGCAGCCTGCTATGAGGCAGGCAGTGTGTGTATGAAAGACTCGTGACTGAATTCTACATGTGTATCAGCCTGGAAGGCCGGCAGGAAACAGCACTACAGCCCTAAAGACCAACATCTTCCAAAGGCCCTTGGCCAGAAAAAGGCTTGGATGCAGGCTTAAAACACAGCCCTAAAGCCCTCTTAACTACATGAAGGATGAAGAGGAGAGGAAAAAAGGAAGAAATTGAAAAAAAGACAAGGAAAAAAAGATAGATAGCGAGGGGAAGGAATGCAACTCAAGGAACCTGGAGAAGGAAGAGGGAGGGGGAAAAATTCAATCAAAACTTAGTGAGGAGATGAGGAGCCAAGATAAACCAGTAGTCAGAGCCCCCAAAACTGCAATCTCCTCTTAAGCCGGAGAGTGGCAGCTGGCAGAACAGCTGGTGAATAGGATTAATGTCAGAAGAATGAAATAAAACTCAACATATGTCCGAGCCTGAGGTGTTGGGACTGTGCGTGATTGTGCCCCCGATGGCTGCCATGTGTGCAGCTGGAAGAGGCTGCTGTGAGTCTCAGCTCCCCTCCACCCCACAAGGTCACTTTTAAGAACTCGCGCCATTAAATGCTTGGATAGCAAAATGAACTTTTCCTCCCCGACTCTCTTTCTTTCCGTCTCCCCGTCTGTCCTCGGATCTCCTCTCCTTGCTGTTTCCTCTGCTCTCCTCTCGTCTTCAGTGCTGTGCGTGTCTCTCCCCTCCTTTCCTCTCTCCTCACCCCTCCTTTCCTCCCTCCCCTCCTCTCCTTTTCTCCCTCCCCTCTCTCCTTTCCTCTCCTCCCTTCTCATCCCTTCTCCTCCTCCTCACTCCGTTGCTCTCTCCTCTGTCCCCGCCTCTCCTTTCCTATCCTCTCATCCCGTCTGTTACTCTCCTTTCCTCTCTCCTCATCCCCTCATCGCCTCTCCTCTCCTTCCGTATCTTCTAATCCTGTCTACTCTTCTGTCCTTCAGTGTCTATTCAGGCAACAGAGGGTGTTGTACAGCACTCAGCATCTGCTGCCGTATACTGCACCTCTCTCATGAAGTCCTTTTGTCAAAATATGCAAAACATTCAAGGCACTGCCCAGAAGAATCGTGTAAAGAGTTGCCCACGACTTGTCGACGAATGTTGATAGAAACTATCGCAGGGTTGTTTCTGCTTTTCTATGTGTAGTCTAGCATCCATTGTTTTTATTTGATCAGTTTGCAGTGGCGATTGCAGCAACAATGTGTCTATGAGGGGAGTCAGGTGGCTGAGCGGTTAGAGAATCGGGCTAGTAATCAGAAGGTCACTGGTTCGATTCCTGGCTGTGCCAAATTACGTTGTGTCCTTGGGCAAGGCACTTCACCCTACTTGCCTCGGGGGGAATGTCCCTGTACTTACTGTAAGTCGCTCTGGATAAGAGCATCTGCTAAATGACTAAATGTAAATGTATGAATCCAATCAAATCAATTATTATTTATTTTTCCAAGCAATGTCACCGAGGGTCCTTGAATGTCTGCTACTCTAAGACTACTTGTAAAGATTGTTTGGATGAACAAAATGACAGCATAGTATACAATCAGCTCAGATTTTCCAATCTGTAAACTACGTTGTGTCTTTGAGGACTGCACTGTATGTCATTGATAGAAGACAGAGATAAACAGAGACAGAGAAAAAAAAAGAGAGAGATGGAGAAAGGGGTAGAGAGAGTGAGGTTAAAGAGATGTGGAGAGATAGAAAAAGCAAGCGAGATAGAGGCAGAGAGATGATTCATTTGTTGAAACTTTAGCTAGCACTGACGAGGGGTTCAATACTTATGAAGATGAGTATTAGGAGAAGAAATGTGTGGACTCAATTTTAATTTATCATTTTCATTTGATGTCTGTAATCATTAGGGTCCACACACTGTAATAAATTATAATAATTTCACACAAGAATTAAATTGCTGGGTACCTTGCAGTAGAGCGATTTTTTGCCGGATACCCTGCAATCTAACTGTCAGACGTAAACTCTGCTGCTAATCAATGCTCCAAAACATTCACATTTATTCATCTATGTTAAATTAATAGAAGTGTGGGGATAATGCTGCTTACTGCGATCATGGTTTCACGGTGTGATTTACTAAATTAATGGGTGCCTAAGACTCCACAAGGACAAAAAGAGACTAATAGGATTCACATGAATGGATTGAAATGTGCTGTTAAGCCAAGTGTTTGGCACAGTCACCCAAACTTTATTTCCCATCATAAACGCCAGGCAACGCCGATGTGCTTCACAGATCCCACTGCAATTTGCACTAAAGCTGGAAAACAACTTTTGAAAAATTGTCCTGATAAAAAAAACGAAATCAACATCTCTAGAATGATAATGATCATAATGTCTAATCGTTAATGTCCTCTGTAGATCTACTGTAGGCATTAAGCCAATGTGAGTCATGTTAATTTGAGAGACATCAAGTCTGTTCCGGTTTAATCCTGTAAAAGTATGTTTTACTTATAAAGAAATAGATAGCAAATAAATATGCTTTGTGATTTATTTAGCTAATTAAGGGAAGACTATTTACTGTTGCAGTCTGACATTCTCAGTTTCTACCAAGCAACTACCAGCAATTAAATCTGTTTATGGAACCTCACAACCTGCTCTGTTTACTGAGATGTCAGGGTTCAGGGTGTACAGTACACACACACACACACACACACACAAACACGCACAAATGCACTATCGTGTGGACAGTGAGTTCAAAGGTCTTTTTTTTGGAAGAGGGAATCTTTCTCTATTCCATACCACACAGCCCACTAGATTTTCAACTCCAATGAAGAATTCCAACGTCTAGGAAGTCCCCTTCACAGGTCCACAGTGAAGCTTCTCAATGCTGCATTGTTCCCCGATGGTTCGGCAACAGCGAGAGCTGTATTTTATTTCGCCAGTTTGTTCCCTTTCTCTGTGTCGCAGAGTGGCATGGACTGAATTCACTGCTCATTGGGCCAGCCATGACTGTGGAAGCTCCAGCAAGCTGAGCTCCAGTCAGGCCTCCTCCACCAAGGCTACCACACCACCTCCCTGGGAGGAGGACGAGGAGGAGGAGGAGAGGCGGGAGAGAGCGAAAGAGGGGAGGGAGGAGTGGAGTGGCTCACCACCCAAATCCCTAATTGTAGCATTACGATGAAGTGGGGGCTGGAGTTACCAAAAAAAAAAAAAAAAAAAAAAAAAATGTAATTCCAGCCAAGCAATCATTAATTCTAATCCAAACTCATAACTTCAACCTATCATTGGAACTTCATGACATGTAATGGATGACAGGGTCCTAAAGCGTATTAACCACTCGACCTCTGCAGACTTAAAATTATATCGGGGGCACACCCAAAGAGAGATGGCGTTCGCTGAATAATTATACTCATCAGCACTCAAGCTTTGAAGTGCAATAAAACATGTTTCTATTCATTTCTACTGACATCCTCATCTCCTCTGCTGGCACATGTGAAACGTTATTGAACAAGGAGAAAGATTAAAAAAAGAGAAAGGTGTGTGTGTGTGTGTGTGGGGGGGGGGGGAGACATTTGTTTTATCACAAGTGATTAAACAGTCTCTTTGTTCAAGAGGCAGACATCAATGTTGGCCTTGAAATATTCATGCTCACTGTTAGAAGGGAAAACAATGCAAATATGCTAAAGATGGCTTCGTGTTAGCTGTCATGTTTGCATGTGTGGAGGCGGATCTGCTCGGATGACAGAAGTACTTCCGTCTTAGAAAACAAGCCTGCAATGTTCCCTGAAATCATTAGAGGTCCACAGCGGCCGCCGGTGCCCAGGGGGTGGGTTACACCACCACTATTTTGATCCTGAGTCAGATGACACCAGCTCTTTTGTCCAGATATGTGTGGAGAATGCCTGGGAACAGAACGCCAGACGCAGGACAGCAATACAGGGCCACCACTCTCCCAGTATAACACCTCCCTCCCTCCCACCTCTCTCTTTCTCTCTCTCTCTCTTTCTCTCTCTCTCTGGAACACGCACACTGCCCAGTTTTAGTGTCCCCCCTGTCCCTCTCAGTCTTGGCAAGGGCCTCTGCAATGCCCATCTTTGACCCCCCCCCCACAACCTCCCCACCCCAACCCCTCCCCCGTCCTGATTACGTAAAGCCTGTCCATATCTGTTACTGTTCACACCCCTTCCCTTTAATCTGGAGAAAGGAGGCTGCTATTTCCAGATCCTGGGCTTCAGAGCACAATGACAGATTTAGGAGCATTAATGGTCTCGGCCTTCTTGTGTGTCAGCATTTCACCATCTCTGGAGCACTCCAAATACTGTGGGGTCACATAAAACAGCCTGGCCATTAAAACTGCTGCTAATGCATAGCCATGCACATAGACACATACAGCACACACACACACACACACACACACACACACACGTCACAATCCAGCTTGTACTTGTAAGAATGATGAAATGATGAGATAAAAGTATAAAGCATATCTTGGTTTATCCTCCAATTGTTTAATGTCAAAAGCACTTAAGGACTAGCTGAAACTACCGGCCTGTATGGTTTGAGATAATGTATATCTCTCTGAACCCACCTATGGTCAGTGGGTGCACAAGTATGTGTGTGTGCGCGTGTGTGTGTGTGTGTGGTATACGTGTGCGCAAAGACAAACAGGCCTCTGTGTAGTCCTGGCTGTGATTTGTCTCTCTAAGACACCCGTTTCCTCCTATCAGGGGGTTCCTGTGTAGCCAGCGAGGCAGGAAAACAATGAGTGCGTTGTCCTGCCTGGGTGCAAGGGGGGGACACGCTCAACAGCTGAACCCAGGGAAGATGGCCCCCGGAATGCCACGCCACAGTTGCTACTGTTGACTAATGGGAATATGAGGAGAGGGAAGGTGATCCCGACGCAGAGAATGGCACACTAAAGGAACAGCTGCTTGTTTTGTCATCTGAAAAGACGCAGGGAACGAGTGTGTTGTGTTGTGTGTGTGTGTGTGTGTGTGTGTGTGAGAGAGAGAGAGAGAGAGATAGAGTTCAGAATGTGCATTCTAAACACATCGTTCAGGCCAGCCTCTCGCCGTGCTCTCAGTGCCCTATACAGCTCATCTACTAGACAGCCTCAGCCATTTCATTTAGCCCTGGCTTCTCATCTGAGCCTGGCACCCGACACTGAAAGAGAGACAGACAGCAGGGACGGAGGGAGGGAGGGAGGGAGGGAGGGAGGGAGGGAGGGAGAGCTGCAAGCTCAAGAGAGGAAAGGGAGGAGTAAGCAGGCCGTGGTATCTCTTAGTAAAAGTTGACATGTCAGCCTGGCAGGCTGCCGGCAATGCACAGCCCCGGAATATATGTAACGTCTGCTACTGCGGGTGACAAGAGGTTTGATTGGCAGAGAGCAAAGAGCAGCTTTTGATCATGTGTCCTAACAAGCGATTCCAGCTCATGTCTCCTCAGCCTGAACCACTCCACATTACCTATTCAAACAAAAGTGACAGACCAGAGCACCGCTCCAGAGGGCTGGCAGGCCATGGCACGGGCCAAGAACCAACACGCATAGATCCACGCACAAAACCCCAGTAGATAAAGAGAAGCTAAAGGGGAAGGTGGGAACAAAAGAAGAGGAAAAACAAGATGGCGATTGACTGATGTTTGGCAAGTGAGAGCTACCTGAGGGATGGGTGAATGGAAGGTGAGACTATGAGATGAGAGGAGAGGGGAAAGGAGGAGAGGAGAGGAGAGAGGAGAGAGGAGAGAGGAGAGAGGAGAGAGGAGAGAGGAGAGAGGAGAGGAGAGAGGAGAGAGGAGAGGGGCAAGCTAAGTGTTTGAAGCACGTCTCCAAATCTGCAGGTTCACCTCGGCGAACAGCCAACACATTAAAAAGGCGACCGGGTCTCCAGACTCATTGCATATGCATGGAGTCAGAGGCTCATGCCACAGATCATTATAACAAAGATTCCTATTAATTAGGTGGGATAAAACATAGCCAGATCGACAGGACAGCTGGGAGGAGAGAAAAGAAGGGGGGGGAAGAGACAGAGAGAGTGTGTGAGGGAGAGAGAGAGAGAGAGAGAGAGAGAGAGAGAGAGAGAGAGAGAGAGAGAGAGAGAGAGAGAGAGAGAGAGAGAGTGTGAGGGGGAGAGAGAGAGAGAGAGAGAGAGAGAGAGAGAGAGAGAGAGAGAGTGTGAGGGAGAGAGAGAGAAAGAGAGAGAGAGAGAGAGAGAGAGAGAGAGAGAGACAGAGAGAGAACGGAGAGGGATAGATAGAAAGTGACAGATAAAGTGAAGCCTAAGATGTCCATGGCATATTATTTTGACAGAAATCCTTTTAACCGGGTCATAAAACAGTTGTGCACCCCCCCAAAAAAATCCTCTGTGACCGCCTTCTACACGATACCATTCAAGGTGAACACTGGCGCCCAACCCATAACACAAGTTCCCCTGCAGCCAGGAATCAGCTCCCATTTCTGGGCCGAGGCGGGCAGGCTGCAGGAGGTGTGACCAGATCACAGGGACAGTGTTAAGGCTGAGTCAAGAGTTCATCAGTGTTAATCAGGCCAAAGGCTTACAGCTGATCCTATTCTCTTCCAAAGCTTTCACCCTACCCTGAATCTCATTACACAGGCCAGCCTAATAGAGGATAATGACCCCAGCCCTAGCACACAATGCTGATTACACCCTTGCACTCACCCTGCCACACACACAGACACACACGCACACACACACCCACTGGGATTAAACACTATAATGAGAGCAGAGGGCCGGGGCTGGGGAGAGGTGTGGAGACAGATAGAGACTGCGGGAGGGAGAGATACAGAGAGAGACGCGCACAGATGCAGAGGGAGAGAAGCCGTGAGCGCAGGTCACCCGCTGCCGTGGTGTGTGACATCCAGCCGGAGCAATATCCTTCCACCTCAGAGAAGAAATAGGCCCGCGCTTGGCTGAGTCACTGCAGGTATGCAGTGCAAAAGGCTCCCCTCGGCTAAAGCTATTAGCCGTCCACAGGCTTCTCAGAGCTCCAGGTGCAGGCTGCTGTCTGTCAGAAAGCTGGCGGTGCTGTCGGGGGGCTAAGGTGAGGGCTGGAGGTTTTCCCCCCGGACTAGGCCCTCTGTGCGCCCGAGCTGAGAGCTGGACTCGCAGCCTCCCAGCTGGGTGAGGTTGGGGTCACGGCCCCGGCACATTAGCAACTGCTGCTGGCGTCATGGAGCGGGGGCTCTCTGAGGTACACGGGTCACATTCAGGACAGACCCTCAGCCCCAACTGTTCACCACCAGGGAAGCCCGCATCTCCCAAATCACACAGATCTTCTCTGTGTCCTTCCAGATCGGAGGACTCGGTGAGCGATATATAGGCTCTGAAACATGGAGCACCGTAGTGGAGTGTGGTCGGCCTGCGAGCACCATTAGGAAGTGACACGCTTCTAACAGCCACCAGGACCAGCACTGCCAATACTCGACTGCAGACAGCAGTTATGTTGATGCCCAAACCAGAAGAACCTCTGTGTGTGTGTATTTGTGCTCTTGAACCAAGCATACCATTCATATCAGCATACCACTGCACTACAAGAGCCGTGCCAGCCGTGGGTCAAAAAGAGAACACAGGCTCAAAGTGAAACACCTGTCCTTGTCCTTGCCTGAGCACCAATCACTGAGGATCCTCACAAACCATCTCCATGTTGACTTGTGCTGTATTGATTCATACTTTGGTGCATTATATAGAGCAGGTCTAATTGCATGTGAATCAAAACCAAGGTCACCTTGAGGGAGGGAAGGGGGAGGGGGAGGGTTATCATGGAGGCTGTTTTTCTTTTTCCCTAATACCTTATACTGACATTTTTAACTCTTGACAAGTGCTGTCTGGAGACTTGTCCATAAATAACACATTTACAATACCTAGTAAATAAACATTGGGCACAATCGTTAGCCCCTCTGGCGACTGGGCCAAATAGAGCTTTTACAGCTAAGGTGACTATGCAGCTAAATGCAGTCCTTTCGTCTGGGAGGACATATTCATTCATTAGCGCAGTCACAAGCACTTAAAGCACTTTAAGGACCAGCCACAGTAAGGACAGATGGAGGGGGAGGAGGGGTGGACGGAGTGGTGGGAGAGGTGGGACGGAGGGATGGGGGGAAACAGCCCCCCCCCCCCATACCCAGGTCAGCCAATGGTTGGATTAAGGGAATGCATTTGATTTGATTCTCTTTACGGACACAAACAAAACCCTCCAGGCGATGATGGACGGTGGAGAATGGTCAGCGGTGCGGCCGGGGTGCATCGATGAGAAGCCCCTCCGGCCTCCTCCCTCCCTCCCTCAGGTCAGCCCTGCTGGTCCCAGTCCGTCATCGGACTGCCCGATCGAGGACGGAGGGACTCAGAAGAATGAGACCAGATGGTGAACTGGCCCCGAGGACTCCGCTCATCCTCACCGCAGCGCTGACGGGATTAGCCGCAGCAGTTGCCCACGTAATATCATGCTTACACAAGTGATATATTTAGCTCATCTGTGCTTTGTCTCACATTAGCCGTGTCATTAAGTCAACACATGGTTCTCCTGCCCGCCTCGTAGGTCCCCTAATGGGTTAATCCCTCCCTTTCTCGGTTCTCACGGTGGCTCGTTCCATAAACAGAGACACAGATTAGGGACGCTGACAACAAAGGTTAGCCCTCCGGTGCCTCGCCTCTGTCTGCCTCCTACAGGACTCACACATGCCTCTGTCTGCCTCCTACAGGACTCACACATGCCTCTGTCTGCCTCCTACAGGACTCACACATGCCTCGGTCTGCCTCCTACAGGACTCACACATGCCTCTGTCTGCCTCCTACAGGACTCACACATGCCTCGGTCTGCCTCCTACAGGACTCACACATGCCTCTGTCTGCCTCCTACAGGACTCACACACGCCTCTGTCTGCCTCCTACAGGACTCACACACGCCTCTGTCTGCCTCCTACAAGACTCACAAACGCCTCTGTCTGCCTCCTACAGGACTCACACATGCCTCTGTCTGCCTCCTACAGGACTCACACACGCCTCTGTCTGCCTCCTACAGGACTCACACATGCCTCGGTCTGCCTCCTACAGGACTCACACATGCCTCAGTCTGCCTCCTACAGGACTCACACATGCCTCTGTCTGCCTCCTACAGGACTCACACATGCCTCGGTCTGCCTCCTACAGGACTCACACACGCCTCTGTCTGCCTCCTACAGGACTCACACATGCCTCGGTCTGCCTCCTACAGGACTCACACATGCCTCGGTCTGCCTCCTACAGGACTCACACACGCCTCTGTCAGGCACCCTCCATCTCTCCATTCCTGCAGCTTAACAGACTCAACACGTTGAACTCTTGGACTCGTGTGAGCCTGTTGTCTTGCTCGGCGCTTCCCCTGCTTGGAAACGAATTTGCTCCAACAAGGAGTTTATTTCGGTGCTGTTGCTACATCGGGGCATGAGGCAGGCGAAGGCTTCTATTATTAACAGGAGATTAAAACAGATGCAGGCTGCAGAGAAGAAGCCACTACTACTGGCGCTAACATACGGACCTGGATTACGAGCTGCACTTGACCATTTAAATTACCGCAACAACCGGCGCGCACCAGCTGGGGGTCATTAGCATAATGCCCGCCTCTGCCACCAAGGGCCCCGCCGAGTGCGTGCCACGGAAAACAACCCTACTGGAAACAAGGGACACATGAGAGGTGTTCTCGATGTGGAGGATGAGGTACATATGGAGTGTATGAAGCCTCAATCGAAGAAGGAAATATTTAGTTCAGACAGAGACTCTCTGATGGACTGTTTAGAGACGGCGTTAACAGAAACTATCGCTTATCAGATCGTTTTTATTTAGAACAGTCTCTAACTAAATCATGGGATGACATTACATTTAGTCATTTAGCAGACGCTCTTATCCAGAGCAACATAATTGATCAATTTATACTTATTTACACTTGTAATTTTTTTTTATTTAGTCAACTCCTCGGTCCATTAACACTGGGTGGGTTGGATGTCTATCTGCTGAAGAACTCAGGTTTGAGGAAAAAGCGACCATCAAACAAACACAAAAAAAAGAAGCAACGGCGTATTATTTTAAGACTAACTGGGGTCTAATTTATGTCGGTGATGAAGTGCTTAAGCAAAGCGCTCCCCAGACGCACCCAGACACGCAGCCGTTCCCAGAGGGCCGAGCGCTGGATGGGGTATGTTACAAGCGTACCACACTCCTAATTAAGAATGGGGGAGATGTTTCTGCGTCTCTGGTTAAATATTAGTTTTTTTCATCGTCCTGTATCTGACAGACTGCTGGGGGGGACGGGGGGGGGTCGGTACATGGGGGTGCAGGTATCTGAGAGATCACAGGCACTTACTTCACCATTTCCAATCAGATCTGTATTGATCTGTGTACTGCCCTGTATAGTATGGAAGGAGCACGCGACTGCGAGGAGCAGCAGAATAGTCGCTCTAAATGAACAGGGAACTAGATCAAACAATTACACCTTTCAACTCTCCTCTCCTCTCTCCTTTTCTCTTCCAGCCTCTCTCGCTCGCCCCTGCGTGTCCTTCCCTCACTGTAGCAGAATAAAAAGGTAATGTTCCTGGCGTCAGGGCCGTGGCATGTGTTTTATGGTCGGGGAGTTTGGTTTGGCATGAGGGGAGACCACACTTAGGCTGAGGTGTAGTGCCACCCACTCTTTGTCACTCTGGAAGAGAGTCAGAACAAACTGGAAACACTGGAACGTCAGTATTCCCAGCTTCTCTCTCTCTCAGTGTGTGTGTGTGTGTGTGTGTGCGTGTGTGTGTGTGTGTATTTAATAGAGTGCAGCGCAGACAGAATGAATGACCGAGGGATGAAAGAGAGAAAGCACGAGTGACAAACAGGTCGGAAAAACCCCGGACAAGGACGCATTCATAACCCCCCCGACACGCGCGCGCGCACAACAGGAAGTGACAAGACTCGTCCTACCGTCCTGCTCCGTCTTGGTCATCTCCTCCAGCTTCTTCTGCTTCAGAGAGTCCACCACGTCGGCCAGGCTGCCTTTGCGGCGCTCGGGCGTTCCGAAGGCAGAGCCACTCAGCAGGTCGCCGCGCTCCCTCGCCCCCTCCTCCGGCTTGTGGGGGGAGGTGGAGGTGTTGCGGAAGGAGTAAAGGGAGCACACTTTATTGCTGTCGGACTCCTGCAAACAAAGCACAAGTTGGGGAAGGCAGGTTGGGGGTGGAGACAAGGGAAGGGGGTTGTAAGTATTTAAGTGCATCCGGTTCCGAGGCAGCTTGACAGTTGATCATTCAAATGTTGTGATTGCTGGTGGCGGGATTAGTGTTGAGTGGCCCTGGGGAAGATTTGTATCAAATGACTCTTCTCGGGCTTTCATGCCACCGCTTCTATCTCAACAGAGCAGGCGATCCAGGCAAATGAGATGTGACGAAGAAGCGAGGGGGAAAAGAGGAGGTGTACTTTCAGAGGGCATGCCCGTCATGTGCTCAGGCGCTACTTTTCCCTCGCTAGGAACGACACGGAGAAACCTCCCGACTGTAATTTTTCAAATTGCGTTTGAGTGTGCATTTGTGTTGGGGTGAGTGCTGTGTAATTTGTTCATTTTTCCAGCGGAGGCCTATTCTCAGCAGAGTGCCCGAGGCCGCTGTAAATCTGTGTCCTGTCTGGGGCTCTTGTTGTTTTGCAGTCCCACCTGTGTGTGGTTTAGCATTTAACTAAGGGCCCTGTCTCTGACTGACGACTTAGCACTCCCAATACGCAAGACGGAGAGGGGAAAACAGAGAAAGAGAGAGAGAGACCGAGACAGAGAGAGAGGTAAAACACCACGCAGTCGAGCGAGTAAACTGTGGGCATGAAGGGATGAAAGTCAACAAAAAGAGGCACGGGAGACGAAGGGGGTTGAGAGAGGGAAATGAACAAGACAGAGAAACAGAGAGTGCAGATGGAGGAGGGAGAGAAAGGGAGAAGGCAGTGATGGAGGGAGATAGAGATAGAAAGAGATGGATGAAGACTGATAAAACAGACAGACAAAACAGAGAGATAGAGAGAGCAAAACAAACAAACAAACAAAGGAAGGCAGCGACAGAGAGAGAGAGAATGGGTCATGGTTGTTAGGACAGGTGGTTGTGTTAATTATAGCTTGTAGAAGCTTAGGAATCCAACAGGTAACTACCCAGAGAGGAGCTGGGACCAGTTTAACTGTTAACCTCAAGTGCTCGTGCGTTATATCACACACCCAATGACCTTCCTCGAACCCAAGCACCACTGATATACACTGAAGCTGAACAGTCTGTACTGAGCCTCAAGATCACCTACACACCAGTGAGGATGAACTGCTGAAAAAGACCAGATCCCCCCCCGACGTGTGGGTTTTAAGTCTGAGTCGGAATCGACAACCGAAACGTATCATGTTTCCATCTAAACATCAGGAGAGGCTGCTGACATGAGGAGATCCTGTCATTCCAACACACTAACCCTCCATAACCTGGTCAGAACACACACAGGAGGGGGTTGAGGGGGGTTGCGAGGGGCTTTCAGACCGGTGGTGCAGGCAGGCAGGCAGGCAGGCCAACCCCAGCCCCCCAGCCTCCGGCAGGGTGATTATGCAGGGGTGGCGGTGGCGCTGCCAGGCCTGGTGGAGGGTGCTTGTGGGGAGTGGAGCGGTGCTGGGTTAATCAGCTGGCGTGCGTTCAGGGCACAGCCCACACAGACTCATGGCACAGCAGTGGAGTCAGGTAATCAGCAAAGGCAGCACTCCTCAGCCTTCTCACCGTCTGCCTCACTCCCTCTCTCTCTCTCTCTCTCTCTCTCTCTCTCTCTCTCTCTCTCTCTCTCTCTCTCTCTCTCTCTCTCTTCTCTCTCTGTCTCTCTCTCTCTCTCTCTCAATCTATATTTTCTCTCTCTCTCTCTCTCTCTCTCTCTCTCTCTTTCTCCCCTCTCTCTTTTGTTCACTCTTCATGTCTCTCTCATCTCTCTCTTCCTCTCTCTCTTCTTCTCTTTCTCTCTCCACCTCTCCACCTTCTCTCCACCTCTCTCCAACTTACCACCTCCCTCTCTCCCCATCCCTCCCCCCCCTCTCTCTTTCTCTCCCTCCTTCATTCCCTCTCTTCTCATGGGCACCATCTGCACAAAGTCAACTCAAGCAGGCGACAAATCAACACTTCACCCTCCGTCTCTATCTAATTGTGAGGAGCCTTTGTCATGGAGGGCCAAGGCTGGGGCCAGGCATAAACAGCCAACAGGGACTATCTCAGCTTTTCAACCTTGCTTTGCTCCATCCGCAGTTGTCACTGTTTGACATTCACAGCTGACCTCAGAAATTAGGTGACCTTCAGCCATCTCCCTTTACCCGGTCTTTCAGTTGGTTTGTTCAATTTCGATAATCTCCGACCTTACAACGGCTTTGTTAGTCTGATTTATTCGTATAGCTCATATAGCTTGCCTCAAATAGCTTTCTGTTCAATGGGACCGTTTTTATACAGTATCAAGACAACATGAAGGGTTAGGTTTAATGTTTCAACTTGAATTCACCCGGGACAAACGAACAATGATTTACTAAAGGCTCTAGACCCTGAGTGAATTTGAACGAGGAGAACTTTTCACAATTCCACTCTCGTCACCTGAAGAGACCGACGGAGCGATCCAACAAGTAACAACAGAGAATGAACAAAAAGACTTGTTCCCAAAACGTTTGCCTTTCTAATCACCTCCATCGCTAACCTCACACTGATCCAATTAGAGCTCAGACCACCTGAGAGATCTCCCGCTTGGCATTTGCATTCAGCGTGGCGAACCAACGCTTTGGAACGGCCTTGCACCCATACAAAACAGGATGCCACAAAGCCATGTGCGTGTGGGAGTGTGTGTGTGGGTGATGGCGTGGGGGGTCGGTTGTTGTCGTTGTCAGTGGTGACCAGGGGGGATGAGGGAGGGGGGCCTAGTCCTCCCAGCAGTCTCGGGGGAGGGGGGGGGGGGGGGGGGGGGGGGGGGGGGAGGGGGGCGGGCCCTGGTGGTGTGGTGCCTCAGAGGAGGGCTACTTCAGGGCTCCTCTGGGTGTCTTTACCACGGCCACGTCTGTCACGCACCACCACCTGCCTCCACGGCTACAGCTCTCAAGTGCCCCCACCCCCACCCACCCCCTCTCCCCTCCACACACATCAAAGCCCCTCCCTCCCTCTCAGTCAACCATCGTCCAGGGCTCAGCCTGACGCCAAAGCACGACGACACAAGAACAGCCGCGGACGACCATGTCTCCTTCCTGGGACGCACGGCGCAGAGGAAGACCTCCAGCACCAGTCCGTCCCCCTTCGAAACGTGTCCACGACGTGGTGTGGAGCCGGAGCCATGTTCGACCGAGTGTGTCTGGAGGGAGGGGAGCCAGGGTGGGGGATACGGATGGGCCTGCCCGGACTAATAATAACAGGATGACAGTTCGGTGCGGCTGCCTATCTGAGGACCCCAGGATCCCAGGGGTCAGAGAGCTTTACTGAACTGCAGGGATGGAGGGACGGTCCCATTCTACCCAGCTGGAAACAATGGGTCAATGTTGAGCCGTAATCTTGGCCCCAGAGCGTGCTGGTCTAAAGAGACCTCCAGTGATGGGAGAAGGTCGGCTTGCTCGGGGCTCGGGGCTTTCAAAAACATTCTTCCTACCTCCCTATTTCTCTCTCTTCCCCCCCCCCCCCTCTCTCGGTTTCCACTTATCTCATTGTCTCTTTATTTATAGATTCATAAAGCCTTGTGTGACGTGAGATGCAATTCAATACTTTGTTCTGCTCTTCTTCCCTGAGAGGGGAGGATCTCAAGACACTTGTGGGGGGCTTAGACTTCAAAGACAAGCACTTGGCAGAACGCACAAGTCTTAAGTCTTCATTGAAATTGTTCCGAGGCCTCTGTTGTGCCCGTGTCCTTGTGGAGAAATTCCTCTCTGCTGGGACACAGTGATTGTGTGTGTGTGTTTGTGTGCTTGTGTTTGTGTGTGTGTGTGTGTCAGTGAGGCTGGGTTCTGCTGTATGTGTCAGCCTTACTCACTTTAAGAGTCCAGACAGTGGTGAAAGTTCTAACAGGCCAATACTGTCGTCTAGATCACAGAGGTCATCAAGGGGAAATCCAGAACATTGTCGGGAGCATACCTCACCCATGACAACGGCTGGACACACAACACTGACGGGAAACAATGCAGCACTGTTGCATGCTCTCTCGTGGTACAGGCTGTCTAGAAATGGTGCTGTAGTGAGTGATACACTGTACAAATCAGGATGCTAAGTGGATTTCAAACATTTCTAATCTGTTAATAACTTTATTTGTATCATTCAGGTCAGTCTCCTTGTCTCTGTATCTGTGATTTTATATGTGTTTGTGTGTGTGTGTGTGTGTGTGTGTGTGTGAGAGAGAGAGTGTATTCTGTGAGTGTATTCTATATCTGTGTGTATGTGTGTGAGTGTATTATGTGAGTGTATTATACTGTATGTCAGTGTGAGTGTGAGTAAATTCTGTGAATGTAATATATATGTCTGTGTGTGTGTTAGTGTATTCTATAAGTGTGCGCGCGCGCGCGTGTGTGTGAGAGAGGGCCTCACCATGCGCTGCTGCGCTGACACCAGGCTGTCCCAGTCTGTGTCTGGGGGCAGGCTGCTGAGGGGCTGCAGCTCGTCAGGGTGGGGCTTGGAGTTGGGGTGCAGCAGGCTGTGCAGGGGCAGCTGGGGTGTGCCATGAGCCTCGGAGCTCTCCTCCTTCTCCCAGGACAGCGGCTCCTGGCTCATGGTGTCGTCGCCGTCGGCGACGGAGGCAAACGGAGAGGTGGCTTGCTTGGAAGACATTATTCTGCTGTGTGGAAGGAGAACAGTCTCTGGTTAAGAGGCGTGTAGTCAATTTGGCCGTTTATCCTGTGAGAGGGAGCTATGGTGCTGCTCTCTGCTATTTGTACTCGGGAGATTGTTGTCAAACTATCTTGTCAAATGAAGTGTGTGTGGGTGGGTGTGTGTGTGTGCGGGTGTGTGTGTGTGTGTGCGGGTGTGTGTGTGTGCGGGTGTGTGTGTGTGTGTGTGCGGGTGTGTGTGTGTGTGTGTGTGTGTGCGGGTGTGTGTGTGTGTGTGTGTGCGGATGTGTGTGTGTGTGTGTGTGCGCTCCTCACAAAGCTCCAGCGTGAGTTAGTGTTGCACATGAGGAGAACCATGGAATGGACTCAGCTCCACCTGTCCTCAGCCTAGAAGCCAGATCAAAGCAGGCAAGATCCCATCAATGGTGATTTGGATGCGGGAGGGGTGAGGGGGGAGGGGGTGAGGTGGGGGGGGGGGTCGGCAAAGCAGCAGACCCAGGAGTGAGCCATGGGGTCCCTAATCCTTTGTTTAATGTAAATGGACGTGTTGAGCCGGGTTGGACAGGTGCCTGGGCTGAGCCCAATTCAGCAGGCAGCCAATGATTAGGCTGCTAAGAGGGTTAGTCCAACACATAACATGCTCCCAATAAACCACTAAGGGCCAGAGGTAATTACCTGTCCTGGTCAACAACATGAATATGCTAGATCTTCGGCTCAACCGATAGCTCTGGATGGATTTACTGGCAAGAATGGCCTGGAAACGCAATTGACCCTAAATGCCCTTCTTGTCCTGGGTCACTTAGGATAAAGGCATCTGTTTAGTGGGCTGCTGCTGTATATAGAATGCTATATAGACTGGAGTGGCTGTACCCATTCTCACAACATTTATATATCCATTAGTTATGGAGGCAATCTTTTCTCATGTCCAGCATAAGTGCTATTATCGCAAAATGAATGAGCTTGAATTGATTTCCCTCAAAAGAAACCTAACCTCCTAGCTTCTCCTCTGTTCATTTCCACCCTGCAAATTAGCCACTGATTAAACATTTTGTGTTACAGCGTTCCTCCCGGCCAATAAATCTGTCTCAAGCAGCTCTGAAATCAGAAGGCACCGAACGAGGAAGTCAAAATTCACGCATGTGCCACATGCTTTCATGAATATTACAGTGAAGAGTGCACTTGACATATCAGGTGCTGAAGGAGGAAAACTCA
>NC_085027.1:14328569-14336081 GCF_963692335.1 Osmerus eperlanus | reverse complement strand
GGAGCCATCACTCAAACTGCTGAGGCGTGAGAGAGATGAGAAGAGAGAGAGAGAGAGAGAGAGAGAGAGAGAGAGAGAGAGAAGAGAGAGAGAGACAGAGAGATGGAGAGGAGAGAGGGAGAGATAGAGCGAGAGAGGGTCGGGATCGACAGGGAGAGGGGAGAGAGAAGAGAGGGAGAGCAATAGAACACAGAGCGAGGAGAGAGAGAGAGAGAGAGAGAGAGAGAGGAGAGAGAGAGAGAGGGCTGACTGACTCCATCCTCCTGTAACATGTGTCTACAGCGATCTTGTTAGAGAATGCAACAGATCTGCGGCAGGCTCCGTAACAGTATTTGTCAGCGGGAGTTAATAATTTATTAGCAGAGCCGGGAGGGCTGGGAGAGCAGCTAGAGAGAGAGCGAGAGCAGAGCGCTCTGCCGCCCGCCCGCCCGCCCGACCCCTCCCCCACCCAACCCCTGAAAGGCCCTCGACAATGCTTCATCACCCGAACACCGGCGGAGAGAGCGAAAGCACACGGGCACAAAAGAGAAGGTCAGGGGTCAAAAATATGTACATCCTATTCTCTCCCGCAGGCGGGATCCAAACGGTGTCACTGCACCAGGGGTCAGACGGCAGAGCGGCGCGCGCCAGGAAAACACGAGCAGCGCTCCGGGAGGAGCTAGCTGACGTCCAGCTCGACGTGTCAACATGCAGTGAGTGGGTACATGTGGAAGCCAGATCGTATCTCCTCTGCTTGACTAACACTGTACACCTGGAGTATTACGAACAGGAACCTCCCCAAAAAACGAGCTGTTTGTACATGCTTGACTACTGTGCACACTTAGCTGCTGGGATTCCTTTACTCTTTATCAATAATTGAATCCGTTTCTGCCGTAAATAAGCCTAATATACATGTACGCCTTGGCATATTGAACAGCCAGAACATGGAGGCCAGTCTCTGTCTTTCTCTGGTGGATTCCTGACAAGCTGTCTCCACTCATGCTTGATTACACAATAACAATGGACGGCTAACAAACCAAACTGATCAATAGGTGCATGAAACGTTGCCAGCCCTCCCCCAGCCCCGGCCCCGACGTGGACTTTTCAGAGCGGAGAGCGGAGAGCGGAGAGGGGGGGGAAAAAAGAAAAGCGAGAAAAGGGAGGTCTATATATAGCTGACAATATTGCACACATTTAAAGGATCAGGGTCTCAGTTCTCAGAGCACCGTCTCATATGGCCTGGAATGCTTTGAGTCATGAATTGTTGCCACTGATAATGTTTCATCACGCAACAACCTCTGTTTAATTGGTCAGCATTAGCAGGGAGAGCTCCGCGCGTCTTCCGAGTCTCATGACCGGGGCCATGTGTCTGAGGCGATCTCCTTTCCTCCTCCCCCCCCCCTCCTTTCCCCCCCCCCCCCCCCCCTAACAGGCTCCAACTTTCAGCCCGCTCTCCCTGCTCTTTCACACTGCTGACCTTTTATAGACAATGGTGATCAGTAACTCCACACCAGTGGCACCCCTGAGTCCCCTACCCCCCCTCTACGCTGCCCCCCAGGCTCCCCTCACTTGCACCTCACTGCCTCCTTCCCTTCTCCACCCCCCTCCACGCACCCTTCGCCAGTCTCAACCCCCACCCCCCTCCCCCCCCCCCTCCCCCCCCCCCTCCCTCGAGCCCCCCTCGAGCCCCTCTGGGCTTTGGGAACAGGTCACCACAGGAGGAAAATATTAGGCCTCCGTTTTCCTTCAGACACCCCCACCCAGAAAACGGGGATTGAAATCATTGAATAAGTGGTTGAAACAAAGAGGGCCATTGTTTTAGGACATAACGATGAGAAAGCCAAATATGGAGTCAGGCTGGCGTATGACGGAGCTTGAAGTTTCCATGGGTTACAGCATGTGAGACTATACTGTACACATGCCAGTACACACACACACACACACACATACATTATGATACGTTACTGTGATTTAGAAAACAGCCCTCTACTGATAAAAATGGCTACAAATACAGCAATGATTAAACTGAAAGCGTTTCATTGTAGATAAATAGTGTTGGTCTCTGTTGCCTGGTTGGAGAAAGAGAGAGGAGGGAGGCAGACATAGAGGGAGGAGGGCAAGGGGGGGGGTGAAGAGAGGGGGGGGGGAGGGAGGGAGGGGGTGAAAGCGGGAGTGTGTGTGTCTCTCTAGGCTAGCGAGAAACCCTCCTCTTCTCACAGGTGACATAGCGGGGCTCCTCAGGGCCCTCACCTGCTATAATGAGATATTACTACCTGTCAGCTTGTGGCTGGAAAATCACTGACACAGTCCTCTCAGTTTAGCACAATTAAATGATCCCCCTCCATTGTGACTGTGCAGTGTCTCAGGTGGGTCTGATTCTCCATACATAATAGGCTCTCTGTCTAATTCTATATCTGGAACTCTCTCTCTCACGCTCACACACGTAGGCACAAACAGAGAGAATGAGAAACAGCTTGTGCACACAACTCCTTTGAAGAGTGCAAAAACATACACACCTGCATGGCTCCTTAAGAGCAGCTAAAACTACCGGAGTGTAGTGCATACAATCAAAAATGTATGCACAGAAACTAAAAAGCGCAAAAACAGTCATTTCTTATTTCCTACATTTGAAAATGGTTAGGATTGGGGTTACAGGCTTATCGTTTGTAATGAGGAGATGCAAATTCATGAGAAATAGTTGTCCTATATTCCTTTTGAAATATTGCCTGATTAACTATGTAATTCTCATGGTACTTAAAATACATATTTTAGATGTAATATTATATTCTATCGTTACTGTTGAAGTCTTATTACCAAAAACAAAATAATAAATATAATTTCACATGCACTTTGTATCATGGTTACAAACATAATCATTTAGTTTGAGACTAAAACCTGAGTGGACAAAGTAATTACTAGTAATGATATTAAAATATGGCAAATGGTTTGGGAAATACACACATTTGAAAAGGTAGCTAGAGAGTTGTCCAAATGAATTTGTTTAAATTGCTCCTCCATAAATGTTGACCTTCCCCCTTCAAAAAGTCAACTCAATTATGCCACCACTTTCACTGCTCTACTTCAAATCTCTCCTCTGATGCTTTCCGTATTAGCAACCATCGTAGCCACCGGAGCTAAACCACACACTCAAAAGAAAGCCATCCTGAGCAAATTAAGCAAGCCTCCTCAAGTACACACTTTAGACACTGAGCTGAGCATTGATAATTACTTTTTCACAGTAAATTATTTGCAATAATATCCAGTGGGAGGACCTGTCTTGCATCTCTTGTGCAGCTGGATAGCCTGCATGCCTGGTGGGTGTCCTGCCCCTCCCTCCCTCCCTCCCTGCCAGGCTGAGGCAGGTGTGAGAGGGCAGAGGTGTGCCTGTCTCCTCGGGGGGGGGGGGGGGGGGGGAGCACTCACACACTGAGACCCCCCCCCTCCCCCGGGCCGTCCTCCTGGTCTCTGAGACACGGCGTCACATCAGGTGTGGATGGCATCACACCTCTTCCGTTCGCCTGCAGCTTGAGAGAGCCGCCATACACACACACACAGACGCACGTACGCTCTTTCGCGTTCTCTCTCATGCGCGTTTGGGAACACACACTCACGGACACTCGCTGACAGGCCCAGGCGTCCTGCACTGTCCTCTCCAGTCTGATCTGTAGTCCTCTGTGTTTCAGTGGGCATCCATGTGGCAGGGTGCCGGAGTGGAAGCAGAAATGCACCCGCTACAAAGAGTCAGCAGCAGTAACCCGCACTAAGACTTCAGCATTGCCACTCTCTCTGGCCAGCCAACAGCCTGACAGACAAGAAAAAGCTTCTTTTTTTTCTTTCTTTCTCTGCCTCTTTTCCTTTTTTTTCTTTCCCCCCTGTTCTCCCTCTCTCTCTCTCTCTCTCTCTCTCTCTCTCTCTCTCTCTCTCTCTCTCTCTCTCTCTCTCTCTCTCTCTCTCTCTCTCTCTCTCTCTCTCTCTTTCTCTCTCTCTCTCTCTCTCTCTCTCTCTCTTTCTCTCTCTGTCGTTCAGAGGTCTGGCCTTCTGGGGGATGCAGTTCCCAAAGTGTCTTCTGTCACTGCCGCTGCAGTTAAGTAAACTTTACAGCCAGTCAAGCCATCAACCAACACAGCCTATTTGCTGAGCAACAGTGGAGCTTTGTGGCTTGCCTCACAGTTGACAGTAAGTTATGAGCCCTTTGTGAGCGCAGGGGAAGGAAAACAGAGATCGGAATTTGGCAGGAACATAATAATACAGAATTCTCCTGTCGGTGGAACCTGAAGTTTCATGGAAACAATCAAGCATTGTTGGGAGACAGAAAAGCAAGTCTGACAGATGAAATATAGCGGGGGCCCCCTTTTAGGAAAACAGTAAACAAAGCACCATTCAAGGCAGGTCCTTTCTGTCATTTATAAAGATAACTTCTTCCGTGCACTTGAGACTTTACAGCAAAGAGCCAATCAAAATGTAACATCGCCCATAGTCCACTGATGGCGGGAGGGGGAGGAGGGGGGGGGGGGTTCACAAGTTTCTACAGAGATGCACAATGAGAGTGTACTGGAGAAATAGAGGGAAGAGAGACGAGGAGAAGGGGTGCAACAGAAGAAGAAAAGCGGGCCCTGAATAAAACTCAGAGAGCCGCGCCAAAAAAGCAGGAACAATGGCTAATTATGAAGGAGTGATTTTGGAAGGGGGGGTGGGTGGGGTGGGTGGGTGGGGGGTTGGGGGGTGGGGGGGTAGGAAAGGCGAGGGACACTGGAGATAGTGAAAGGGTTCTGGGGGTAGGGTTATTATTCTGCATGGCAGGGGAACTGTGGGCCTCAGTCTCTGGTCTGGCTGTCATGAGGTCATCATCGGAGGCCCGTGCCCAGAACACTGGGGTTGGTACAACTGCCGTTTGGACATCTGGAATGTCGGCACACAGTGGCCCGCTTTCTCCGCCACTATCCTAATTCCTTTCTTTCCCCAAAACTAGGGGGCTTCGCCAGTGCCGGTCACCCAAATTGGAAAATTTGCAACGTCTAATGAAAAGAAAAGCAGTTTTGTTCTCTTTCATTCTCATCTCATAAATGGATTTCTGTGAGGGGAAAGGAAATTACCTTCAACGCCACTTTGATTAAACAGCTCTATTCTAAAGCCTGGTTGGACAACAGCTCATTAGTTACATTCAGACCCACCCCTTAATTCTTCGGGGATTTCTCTCTCTCTTTCGTTCTCTTTTTCTCTTTCGTTTCTCTTCTCTACTTTTTGAATTGAATGAATTCATTGGGTGAATAAGCACACAAGCATCTGTCTTTGTCACAACGACACTTTTTTTCTCTTTGTCTTTAGGGCCTTGTGCATGTACGTGTGTGTACGTGTGTGTGTGTGTCTCCACTGAGCTGAGGGACTGTGGGAGAGAACCTAAGGTCTACAGAGGCCCAACCGGGCAGGGAGGGGTGGGGAAGGGCCGCGTTGGGAGAGTGGCCACGTTTCTTGTGACACGTCAATTGGAAAATCAAAACAGGGGTAGTTCATTTGCTCCTCCCAGATGAGGCCATGTAGAAGGGGCCTGACGAATGGGGGGTCGGGCGGGCCACACCTCGAAGATTTATGATTAAGCCTTATTATGTTGGGGAACTGACATTGATTGCCGATTTAAACCACCGAAACCAATTCATTTGCCCCTTGTTGAATAGAAAGCATGGTCAACAGTGTGTAGCAGGCTGTCAGGTCTGACTGCAGAGCAGAATGAAAGCCAGCCGCTAAATGAAAGCTGGCACCCGGACTCTGTTTGGAGGTGGTTAAAAGTTACCCAGCTGATTGACAGGCCGTAGGCAAAAAAAAGGAAAAAATGACAAGTAGGAAAGGACATCTGAAGAGCTAAAGCAGATCCTTGCCGTTGGTCTGAGTAATTGCCCAGAAATCTGGTTCACAGAAGGCATGTAGTACGCGGCCCGGGCTTGTGTTTTCGCTATGCAGAGATGGTTTCAGTCATGGCGCGGTGCTGAGAAAGCCCAGTGTAAGTGGAGCTTGTGAAACATGCTCTAATAGAATCAGAGAGCTGACGGACATGGTCGAGCAGAATAACACACTGTAGCGGGGAACTGCAGGCCTCCACGCTGGCCTGTGATGGAGCAGCCAGGGGGCTACAGAGGATTAGGCGCTGACTGAAACAGAAAATGGCTCTGCAGTCTGCTATTAACCATGTATCCCAGCATGGGATACGCAATCTATGAGCAAAGGAAAACGCGGTATAGTCGTTCTGCTCTGAGAAGCCGACGAAGCAGATGTTGAAACGTTTACGCCACACATCCTCTCAGAGGGAGCCGGGGGCCAGCGGCGTGTTGACTAACACCTCGCACAACCACGCTGGAGCTTCTTCCTTCTGGGAAAGACCGAGAAGACACAATGAGACAGGTTTTCCGAATGAAATCATTAACTAAATTGCTTTCTTCAAAAGAAAAGCCACAAGTGTGGCGGCAGGTCTGGGTAAAACAGGAGACGAGAGGATCGTGTCTGTCTGGCCCCTGGCCATGAGGCTTGAGGTTCCTGGGCAGAAGTATGGGCCCCAGGGCCCTAGCTCTGTTGTGGTTATCTACCACCACTGCCATTACGCCCCAGCCTTCCTCTCAGCTTCAGCCCCAGCCCAAGCCTCAGCCTGGGTCTTGCAACTCAGCATGGCTGGGCTGTGTGGCTGGCTGGCTGGCTCTCCGGGCCAGTAGGAAATAATCTGGTAATCTCAACCTACTCCTCCATTTCAGAGGGGCCCCGCTTCCATAAAGGGGTCCTTTGTTCATCTGAGTTTAAGGAACCCCTTTAGATCTCCATCGCAGAATCAATCAAAGACATATTAAACAAAAACACTTTTATATTGTGTGGTTGACAAAAAGACTGTCTCGACATTTCACACATTTGCACTGTTTCAGTATCAGAAAAGCAATCCCTGCTGTGACCTGTCACACATTACGAAGTCTAGTGAAACTATATATTTTCAAACAGCAACCTTTTGGGGTATGTGTGACATGATACGGACGTCTGCATGCATTACATAACAACCTGTCGCACAAACACAATGTTGGGCAAAAAGGACGACAAATGTCCATATCAACAGGCATGCTCGAAAAGTACATGTTGCAACAAACAAAAGGAAAAGACAGAGCGTGGTCTTTGGAAATGGTCTCTCTCTCACTCTCCCACTCTCTCTCTCCCGCTCCCACTCTCTCTCTATCTCTCTCTTTCTCTCTCTCTCTCTGCCTCAAATAGACTTAAATAAGCAAAGCAAACAGAAAAAGGCAAACAGCCTCTGAAGGCCACACAAATATTTGATAAGTGGATGGAGATTGGGGCTGAGCAGTATGAGTGGGTAGGAGGCAGACCCCTACCTCCCCACGCCCAGTACTCCTCTGCCCCTCGACCTCTGCCAGAAACCCCTTCGTACCTCTCCCCCAACCTGTCCCTCTAACCCTCCCTCCTCTCGCAGCCCAAGGTAGCAGATGGGACTTTCACAGCATGTGGAGTGTGCAACCAATCTGCAAACAATAGCAGGAACCTGACAAA
>NC_085027.1:14273569-14326069 GCF_963692335.1 Osmerus eperlanus | reverse complement strand
TTCATCAGATGGGCTGTGATTGCAGGGGAAGAGGGGAAAAGAGAGGAGCAGAGGGGTCTAGTTCCTGGAGGACAGAAGTCTAATCACAAAACTAACATGATAATTGAAATCTAAATTGAAAGGCTTGGCTCACAGGGAGAGTGTGTCAGACACGCAGAGTGGAGGTACTTGAGGCTGAAGAGAGAGGGAGAGAGAGAGAGAGAGAGAGAGAGAGAGAGAGAGAGAGAGAGAGAGAGAGAGAGAGAGAGAGAGAGAGAGAGAGAGAGAGAGAGAGAGAGAGAGAGAGAGGGAGACTATAACAGTATACAGTATGTTAGCAGTGATGCTAGATGAGAAGTATTGAGGGGCAGCCTACTGTACATTGAGCTATCAGTGCTCCTCAACTCCACCAGACAGGGAATCTGAAATCCTTCTCAGCTGCAGGATCAGGCTGTAGTGGGGATCCCACATCAGAGCCATGGCTCCCTGGTCCACCCAGTCAGAGTCAGCCCTCTCTGCCTCGACTGCTCCCTGGTCCACCCAGTCAGAGTCAGCCCTCTCTGCCTCGACTGCTCCCTGGTCCACCCAGTCAGAGTCAGCCCTCTCTGCCTCGACTACTCCCTGGTCCACCCAGTCAGAGTCAGCCCTCTCTGCCTCGACTGCTCCCTGGTCCACCCAGTCAGAGTCACCCCTCTCTGCCTCGACTGCTTGCATCGTCTCCCCACGCTTTACTTCCCTGGACCCATAACTGGACTCTACTGACAGAATAACACCACTATTGTTTGGCCTGAGATTCCCTAGATTCTACGGCAGGACATTGCCTCACCTGCAAAAAATCCATAATCACTTTACCTATTTATAGTTGTGTTAACAAGATGATAAACGTTAAAGTAAAATGTAAATGGTAAATTGAATACCAATGCACAGTGCATGTGTTGTAGTGGACAAAATGTACAATACAATATACACACTGTCCTGTAACTCCAAGAGGGGCAAGAACCATTCATTCAGCCACACCTGTTTTTGAGAATCTCTGAAGAATCATTGACTATTGAAACACTTTTATATTCTTCACAACCACATTCTGTCAAATTAAACATAATCATATCAACAATCTATTTTTCTTTCAAGCAGCCGGACTGTGCTGAGAGACAGGGCAGCTGTCCCTAAAATAAGTGTCTTATTCAGCTTTTGCCCATACAAGAGAAGCCACCTCAAGAGCAGTGTAAGAAAAAGAAAATGCAGCTAAATCTAGCTACCGTGCCTCTCCTCCCTCCTCTCCTCCCTCCTCTCCTCCCTCCTCTCCTCCCTCCTCTCCTCCCTCCTCTCCTCCTTCCTCCCTCCTCTCCTCCCTCCTCTCCTCCTTCCTCCCTCCTCTCCTCCCTCCTCTCCTCCCTCCTCTCCTCCTTCCTCTCTCCTCCTTCCTCCCTCCTCTCCTCCCTCCTCTCCTCCCTCCTCTCCTCCTTCCTTCCTCCCTCCTCTCCTCCCTCCTCTCCTCCCTCCTCTCCTCCTTCCTCCCTCCTCTCCTCCCTCCTCTCCTCCCTCCTCTCCTCCCTCCCTCCTCTCCTCTCCTCTCCTCTCCTCTCCTCCCTCCTCTCCTTCCTCCTCTCCTCTCTCCTCTCTTCCCTTCTGTCCTGTTCCCTGATTTCTTTCCCACATGCCAGCAGATTCATATTCAGGCCCTCAATAAGAGTTAATTAGTAATGCCAGATTCATTAACCCACGATGCTGTTCTGCTGGCCCGGCCCGTAAATTAGCTTAATGTGAGCCGGCGTATTGCAGCTGTAATAAGGGACATAAAACGTAAAGAGAAACACATACTGTAGCACTGTAGATCATGGTCTCATAACTCTGCCTTTCCCCCTTGGAGATGAGCCCTCTGCCGGTCTCCTTGCCGGGCCTATCACTCTGCTCTGTCATCCCCACCATAGGAAGACGGTGGCCCTCCATGTCAACGTTAGGGAGTCTGTAACACGAGGCTCTATTTTGGACCCCTAAATGTTCGTCTTTGCGTCCAAGCACATTTTAGTTAGTATGTTGAGGTTGATGCTGTAATTGTTTGGGTCTAATGAGTGTTTTAGTCCGTGCTCTTATCACATGAGGGATCAGAGTATTTACGCTTCTTCACCTGTTTGTCGTGGCAGAGTGAGCGTGGGGTGTGTGTACACCGTGTCTAACACTGGAGGGAAGGTTGTCAACACGACATGTTGAGGTGCCAGGAACAAATGGAGAGGCTAGTTCCTCTCCGGTTCCCTTCTCCTGAGCAGGGGAGTGGGAGGCATGGATGAGCATAGGCTGCAGGGAGGCCAAAGTGCTTCTGACAGCTCAGTCTAATTGGAGAAGTAATTTTTCCTCCAAGTCTCTGGTGTTGATCTAGTTTGTGTTTATTCAGAGTTCGTTTGGGAGCCGGTATAGGTTTCCTTGACCATACGGCATGCTTCTTTTTATTCTCTCACTAAACTGTGGCTGCACCCTGACTCATCCCTCCATCACCCTTTTTATTTTCGGTCTCATTTTCCCTCCATCACTCTCTACTCTCTTTACTTCTAAGTGTCTAAAGTGGTTGAACTGCAGGTTTGGTGTCTGTGCATGGCGAACAAATGGAGGTAGAGAACAAACTTCTATTGTAAAAGGGGAGGATGACCTTCGCTGTCCTTGGATTACATGGTGACCTTTCCGCTCCCCAATCCCCCAGTGGTCTCGCCTAACAACTCCACCAAAGAGCCTATTAGGCCTGGATCCCCACTTTGTTGTTAAAAAGGGTCTTGTCCTTTCAGAACACTCTCTCGCTCTGCTTCTCAATTTTTTTTCAAACCAAGGTGCAGGAGAAACACAAGTCCATTGTTCCCTCGCAGATGGAAGTTGGAGTTTACTACGGCAACAGGACTAATCCCTCTTTTTACCACCTTTTTTTTTTCATATTATTGGCCTATCGAGAGCTACCTCTTAAGTCACAGGTCATAGCTCGCGAGCACGGCTCCCTCGCCTTAATTAGCTATGATTCTACTCGGACAGAGACAACATGATGAGCTAATCGAAATGTGTAAAATAATGACGCACTGCAACCATCTATTCCCCTTTCCTGAGGCTTGCTCTAAGAATAACAATAATGAGGCCATTATCGAGCATTGGACATTAAAATGCTGCCCTGCCACCAAAACAAAGAACATTATTGTTCTGCTGTTGTCCACACAATCAACCACCCATTGTTGGTGACTTGAGGACTACAGGAACAGTGAATGGCTGCCATAATGATTGGTCTGTACAGCCATGCTGGCCTTGTATAGAACAGTCCACAGAAGAAAGTCCTTGATATACTGCTGATTTGTTGAAAGGGGGGTGGATGAAGACAACTGTCTGGCTTTTTAGAAAAATCTCCTTTCTCCTTTTTTATCCGTCTTTTGCCGCTCAGATAGTCACCAAGCCGCATTAGGGCCGCCTCGGCCATTCATATGGTGAGAGGCTTGGAGTCACACAGGTTTATCATATGGAGAGGGGGGGGGGGGGGTGGTGGAGAGTCTTTGAGAGGAAGAGAGAGACTTGAAGAAAGAGAGAGATAGTCCGTGCCCAACCATACAGTGCCTTGAACTTAACACTGCAGACTGGCAAATCTAAGTAGCTCCTTCAAAATGTTCCTAATGACTGATACAAAAAGTAAAATAAATTAACTGAATTGTCTCAGAAGTCAAAAGATGAAAACTTACGTTGGCACATCTTGACACATATCTGTACAGGCCTAGTTTAGCCCATTTATAATAGGCTACCCTATAAATACAAAGATATACGGTATATCGAGATCAAAAAACATTCACAGGGGGTAATAATGTTTATATGTTATGCTGTAAAGCACTGAATAAAAAGTTAAGTGAAATGGCATTTAATATGACTGGTGGGCGCTCAGTGGGGCTGTCTAAACGTGCCGCTGCACCTTTTAACAGGGTCCTATTGTACGTCTGGGGAAAGCAGAGTGTGAGGGAGCAGGAATGCTAAGTGGGCCCCTTTGCCTTGTCAACCTTCAGTGAATTTCATTCATCTTCATCTTGTTAGACTAAATTAATTAACAATCTCAGTGTTGCACACTTTCTCCTTTCATTACATCAGATACTGTCAGAGATGTTGGAGGAGGTCTTCTCTGCTGGGATTAGAGAGGGACATAGCTCCCTCTCTCTCTGTCTCTCTCTCTGTCTCTCTCTCTGTCTCTCTCTCTGTCTCTCTCTCTGTCTCTCTCTCTCTCTCTCTCTCTCTCTCTCTATGTCTCTCTCTATGTCTCTCTCTCTCTCTCTCTCTCCTCTCTCTCTCTCTCTCTCTCTCTCTCTCTCTCTCTCTCTCTCTCTCTCTCTCTCTCTCTCTATGTCTCTCTCTGTCTCTCTCTCTGTCTCTCTCTCTATCTATCTCTCTCTGTCTCTCTCTCTATCTATCTCTCTCTCTCTCTATGTCTCTCTCTCTCTCTCTCTCTCTCTCTCTATGTCTCTCTCTGTCTCTCTCTCTCTCTCTCTCTCTCTCTCTCTCTCTCTCTCTCTCTATGTCTCTCTCTGTCTCTCTCTGTCTCTCTCTCTCTCTCTCTCTCTCTCTCTCTCTCTCTCTCTCTCTCTCTCTCTCTCTCTCTCATCTCTCTCTCTCTCTCTCTCTCTCTCTCTCTCTCTCTCTCTCTCTCTCTATATATATATATATATATATATATCTGTCTCTCTCTGTCTCTCCCTCCCTCTCTCTCTCTCTCCCCCTCTCTCTATCTGTCTCTGTATCTCCCTCTCTCTGTCTTTCTCTCTCTTCTCTTCTCATGTTTTCATGCAGTCTTCTGAAACAAAGTGCAGTAAGTTACCTCCTAATGTGAGCCTGAACAGTCCTCATCCACTAAAACATATTGTGAACTTCTTGTATAATTTACTACATTCTTTCACTGTGTTGCCGATGCCTCTGTAGTGCCTGGATTGTGAGTATTGTAAACAGACTGTCATTATTTCAAAAGGCAGTACAAAGGCTTGGAGCTGCATTATTCATACTAAGTTCACCTTTTTAAAAGTTTCTAATACCTTTCAACAATCTTTATTTGTTGCAGATGTATTTTTCACAATCGTTATTTTGAATGTGCCTGTCTCGACTCGCTCATAACACTGGCGTTATTTATTCAACACTGAAAACGGGGACCAGTACTTTTCAACAGTTTTGACAATAATGAGTCATAACCTAACCCCTGAGTCATAATGGCCCGCTGAGCCTGGCTCTGCCAGGCATGGCGTGTGACATACGCTGAAGCCACCTTGAACATCTGCTGGGGAACCAGCCCTGGCGATGGGCCTCACAGCTGGGAAGCGCGGGGGATTCAGGAGACGACAAGCCTCGTCAGAGTACGACACCGAAATACATGTATCGAGTGAGACACAAGGCAGAGCTGCTGTCATACTTTAGCATAATTGCACTGACAGAGCCTCCTTTGACCCAGTTCGGTTGCTTAAGAAAAGATGTTGATGCTACACTGAGGAAACAGAGCCCTCTCCCTCCCTGTCCCGTTCCTCCCTTTCAATCCCTCTTTCTCTCGCGCGCCCTCGCACTCTGCCTCCGTCACTCCCTCCCTCCGCGGGACACAACAAGCAGGAGCCAAGCAAAAGGGCAAACCCTGAAGCCTTTAATCTTGGCCTGCTTGTTGAGGCCTCCCCTCTTCCAATCACCCGGGTCTGTGCGTGATATCGTCGTGCTGCTGCTTCTCCTTTAATTAAAGCAGACAGTGACAGAAGGATGTGGATTAGAGGCCGTAATGATGCATTTACTTAGATTAATCACAGTGTTCTCTCGCCGACTAATGATTTTGACAAACAACAAAAGCAAAGTGTTACGAAAGAGGCCGAAGTCAAAGGTCAAGTTCTCCTCTTCTATTTCCCCCTTCCGGCTTCCTCGTGTGGTGCTCAAAGCTCTATCTCTCAGTAGAGTCGAGAGTATCTCAGGGTGGATTTAAGAGCTGTTGTCTTACTGCTCCTCCTCCCCCACCACGAGACTATCTCAGAGTTATCTGCTCAACTGGCACAGTTTCAACAGGTGGCCTGAGTCAGACCAAGCCTCCACTGTTGTCGTAGTGTCCTGAAAAAAACTGTCAAGACCATGTGGCTGGATTTGATCCCTAGCTTTTCCCAGGGCCGCGACAACAGCTAGAACAGCCTGTGACACTAGCTTACTACCTCTGGAAACACTACTAACTTTACACATCCAAGGGATATTAAACAGTCATTTTAACAGATGTGAATTATGCATTAGCAGGCTAAGAAAATATTGCTAGTTTTTTTCAGGAATAGAGTATCTACCGAATAATGTTAAATTAAATTGCATTCGGACGTCTTGTCTTTGTAGGGCTAGCACCGTTCTGGTAGAGAGAGTTAGTAAAAAAAAAAAGCCCTGTTAATTTAATCAAATAAGTGACCTTTAGAAACAAAATCAAAGAGGATTCATTAGCTTTAGTAAAGTTTGTCTGACAGCAGCTTTGAAAGGCAGATGCCTCTGCCTCTGTTGTTGCTGCTGCTGTGGCCTCTAATGAGAGGCTGCTAATTAGGCTGCTACACTGAAGCCTGCAGGAGAAGGTGGTTTGCTAGCGCAGCAGCCAATGGTGAGACGCAATCTCTTATTTACTTCCTCTGTGTGCAATGACAGCGTTGCTTCTTAATTAGAATCACAGGAAGAGGTGAGGAGCAAAGAAAAAAAAGAAAAAAGGACTGGCGTCACGTTTTTCTTTTTTTTTTTGTAAACTTGCGGTCGAGTACAAACACACACACAACAGGAAACCCAAACCGAGCGCCCCACCCCCCGCACACACAGACTTCACTTACCTCCCACATGTTTTGACTGAGAGAGAGTTGGTGGTGGTGGGGAGGTGAAGGACAGAAAACAGCATGCACAACGAAGACTAGTGAACCCTGGTAGGAGACCTGTATAGGAGTGGTGGTGGCGGTGGTGTGTGTGTGTGTTTGTGTGTGTGTGTGTGTGTGTGTGTGTGTGTTTGTGTATGGTGGGGGGAGGGATGGGGGAAATGTCTAGTCTCCAATATGTCTGTGACCGTGCTGTTATACTGCAGGTCTATGGGAGTGCTACGCCGCACTCTACACTAACTAACCCTCTCCATCCCTCCACCCCTCTCCCCCCCCAAACACAAACACACACCTAGGTGGTAGGTCTAGGACTAACCCTAACCCTGACCCCTGACCTTGAACGACAACAACAGAAAAGAAACTAACCTCAGTAAAAAGCTGCTACGAAGGAAGCCCTCCATGTCAGCGCGTGGGGTTCTGCGGCGGGAGAAATACACAGAGAACCAGTTTAACCGTGAAGAAAGCAACAGGCAGAACAACACACAGCAACGCATACATCTTTGTTTGATAACAATGCATGTCTTTAATTACACTGTGGCAGTGAGGAGGACAGCGACCCCATCCTCTGCCCTCCTAAACTCTGAGATCAATGATTCCAGCCTCTGCTCCAGGGGAGTGGATTTGCATACATGGTTTTGGTTTTCATGGCCAGCCCTGATGATAGGCTTGCTTCAAATAAACCTTTGTACTGATCCCAGAGCAGCCCATGTCTTGGGCCCTGTCCAGACTAACACAGTCATTTGTGTAACCACTGATCCCAGAGCAGGCCCGAGATGCACCATGAGGTGGTCCAGCTGTGGCCCATGTGTGGCGGGGGAGCTTGGGCTTCTGGGAGCCCCACCACAGGGTCCCGACGCTGGGCCACGCACCGCCAAGGAGGCGGGAGGATGTGGTCATGATGTCACTGCTCGCAGAGGTCGTTCAGAAGCCTCGCCCGCAAAATATCTGAGGCACATGGCTTGAAATGACTACCAACAGGTTTCCATTAGCCTCTATAATTGGTCTACAGACTACGGTGCTGTATGTTTACTGGTAAAAACGAAGGCTGCCAAAGGATTTGAGACTTGCTATGGGTTTTGTTGTAAGTGCTAAAAAATCTTTGTATTTTTGAATACAGAACACAATTTTTGCAATAAATTAAAACAGAGGTTTGTTTTATGTGGTTAAAACATTCAGTGATAAAAAGCAACTTACTCTCGCTGATCAAAAAAAACCTTAAAAGTCACCTGACGGAGAGGTAGCAAAAGTAATCGCGCTAAAGGGTTGTTCACTGTGTCCGGCTTCAAATTCTTTATCATCCTCATCGTCACCAGAATGAAGAAGCCTGCCTCACCCTGTAAATTTCACATGTCTTATCAGCCACAAGCTGGAGTTGGAGTGTGCACTTCAAATCTTGGGTTAAAAAATGCAATACTCGGTAGCGGCATTGAAAAAAAAAAAAAAAAGTGCTGAAACTAATTAGTGTTTTCTCCTGCTAAAACATTCGACTCCCTTGCAGACATCATCATAAATAACACACATCAGAGTAGAAGACATCCAGCATCTCAGCCCTAAATGCCTTCAGTTTTAGTGACATGGGTCTAATTTGTTCTCCCTTTCTCTCCTCTCCTCCCATCTCCTCTCTTCCCCTTCCGTCTCCTCTCCTCTCCTCTCCTCTCTGCTCCGCTCCGCTCTCCGCTCTCCTCTCCAGTGGGGCTGAGGGCTATGGGACAAAGCCGCTGAGGGAATGGAAAGACTTGGCTGAGCCAAGGCCCAAGGACAGCGTGTCTTTCAGGCCGGCCAGCACTTAGCAGGGCAGGGACCTGAGAGGCCCGCTGGGCTCAGCTGAGACTTTTCTCACAATCAGGTGTCTGGGGTGGGGGTGGAGGGGAGGGGGGGGGTTAGGCCAGGGGCTCTGCTCTGCTCTCCACTCAGCACGCCGGGCCTCAGAGCACAGAGGACCCACGCCATCTCCACGCCAGTGACAATGTGAGAAAACAACAGTCAAATGGTGGCGGACCAATCGAGCGTGTCTCCTCACTATTCTGAGAGAGTGTGAATACACACACACACACTCCGACCCAAGCACACACTCTCACACGTACGCACATACACACACACACACACACACGTGGACACATGAACCCACACACAAGGCTCGAAAGAGTCTATTTCGTGCCTGTTTCTGTCTTTCGCTCTTTCTCACTCACTCTGTATCTCTCCCTCTTTTGGTCTCTTTCTCTCTTTCTCTCTGCCTGTGTTTCCTCAGCTGTGCCTGCCGTCTAAAACTCCATTGTGGTCACGGAGACAACTGCAGTGAGCCTGTGGACGTCAAGGTGCGGTTTGGAGCGCCGGCCCGGGAGGAAAAACTGACTTTGTGTTTGCTCTTCGCCGTTGGACCTAAAAAGGATGGGAGTTTGAAATGAGGAGCAGGCCACCAATCGAGGGCGGCGCTGCTGTTGCATGAAGCCTACGGACGCTCACTGTACAAAGACAGCACGGGGGCTGGGCTACACAGGGGCCTTTCGAAGAACCAGCGTCCCCGTGCCAAAGAGTTCCCTCTGCCCGAGCAACTCTCCCACCATCTGCAACAAATGTGTTCTATTAAAGCAGTACCATATGGACAACAAGCTAGCTATTAACACGGCCTCGGCGCGTCCCCCTAACCTAGGCCAGATTTGAAACTTCCAGTCAAATTGACTGCTGAATGAATGCAGCACCGGCAGCCGTGTGGGTCTTGGCATGGAGCAGGCAGCTCCAGCCTTGCATCATTAACAGCCCCGCGAACACACGGCACGGCTCCCTGTCGGGCTAGGAGGAGAGCGGGAATAGACCTGTGGCACACAGCATCCTTCTCTTCCATAGAACTGAGGGGAGAGAGGATGACCTCTATACAATCCCTAAATGCAGGTACACGAAGCAGCGGATGACAGAGAGGCTGAGCCAGATTTGGCCAATCACGTACTCTTTAAAGAATATAAAAGTAGTAGATGTAGTAGATGTTTCAGTGCCAACATAAGTAGCCCACACCCCAGTAGGATAAGCAGAACAGAGCAGATTAGAGTAGAGTGGAGTAGAATATAATACAGCAGAGTAGTGTAGAGTATAGTAGAGTAGTTTAGAGTGGACTTGAATGAATTAGAGTAGAGTAGACTACAGTAGAGCAGAGTAGAGCAGACCACAGGAGAGCAGAGTAGAGTGGCGGGTGACGAGAGCAGATGCTCCCTGCGCGAGGAGCACAGCGTCAGGGCAGAGTCAGGCCCTGCAGGGTGTGAGGACTTTACTCCCCGTCGCCTCCACGTCGACGCCTCTCCTCTCTCTGAGTCATGGAGAGACCCACCCACCACTCACAAAGCCCTGCTCTCTTCTCCTCCAGCATGACGCCATACCAGTCCTCTGTTCTCCAGCCCGTGCACTCACACACACCCATTCGGGCGCACGCACACACACACACACACACACACACACTTACTGTATGGAATACATGAATTACAGTTCTGTGGGTTTCATATGTCCCAAGAAGTTCATTTAATATTAGCAGTAGTTAATTGGGCTTGTTTACTTCTTGGTTTTGTTTGGTCAAAACTCTGTGTGGAGTCATTCTTCGACTAGGAACCTGTTCCCTCTCCGAGAGATGACTAGGTCCTGGGAGGAGAGGGTTGAGTGGGGAACATTCAGCTGTACGTGACTTTCTTTGACTTTCTTTGAGTTTAAATGTGCTGGTGATAAAGGCCACTCAGCATTGTACTCCATAATAAAATGTCCAGGGTGACCCTCCTTTGTGTCCCCTTGCCAGACCAATGGAGGAGAATGGAGAGATTAAAGGAGATAACATTTGCCAATGACACCACCCAGGTAATTATGAAATCTGAGGCTACCGACCAACCAATGAATGAGGACTCTATGTGATGAGGTGAATGTCAATTGGAAGGTTTAATTGTCAATGTTACAGTTGCCCATAGAATGGGCCTACACACACATACACACACACACTCACACTCACCCACACACATGCCTACACACACTTGGATGTGCCACTCTTGGTTCTGCTTAATCATATAAATTCTGCCAAGGAGCTACCGTTCATATTAAGCACCTCCGCTCTGGCCCAGTGATGATATTAAGATCCCCTTGTTGCGCAGCGATTAAATTTCTTTTTGAACATAAACCAAGCTCCGGGTGTAATTGCCTTGTCATTCAGAAGATATGTCATATAGGAACAACTGTGGTGTCTTAATTTCAGGCAATTAATTAATCAATGATCCCACAGGGGGAAGATTTATGAAGGAGGGGTCCTGGAAGGAGCCAGGCAGGCAGGCAGGGAGGCAGGGAGGGAGGCAGGGAGGGAGGGTGAGGTGTCTGTCTAACAGGGAAGGAAGAAGTTGCTCCTGCCTGGGTTTACAAAGACACACAGCCCCCAGAGATGAGGAGAGCTAGCCCTGAGCTGAGCCCTGAGCTGAGCCCTGAGCTGAGCCCTGAGCTGAGCCCTGAGCTGAGCCCTGAGCTGAGCCCTGGGCTGAGCCCTGGGCTGAATCAGCCAGAACGGGTAGATGTGTTGTGTGGATGGGGGGGGGGGGGGGCTACAGCTCCATCAGATTGACATTAGGAGGTGTCTCCCCAGACAGAGCTGCCATGCAGATACAGGATCTGTGTTTAAGACTGGCTGATGACAGTCTAATTATATAAGCATTTCGGGGCTCTCATTAGAGCAAGGAGGATGTGTGAAAGTGTGCTGTCACTGACAGTCGAAGGAGAGGAAAGAAGAAGAGAGGGAAAGAAAAACAACTACAGACCCACCCACCCCTCCTCCTCCCTACCAATGACACGCTTGAATATGACCAGCGTAGCTCACACACACACGACACACACACACACCTTACTACACCTTGACTTAACAGCTCCAGTGTCTCTTACCCCTATAGCCCCCAGAGTGGAAGCTGCCAGATGAGTAGTGAATTAATTTGTGTGAGGCTCTCCAACATTAGGAAGGTGTGTTGAAAGGTGTCGGCTCATGTTTCAAATTAAACGCGCTGCTGGTCAGCATTAGCACCTCCCCCCCTCCCCCCCCTCAGACGCCTGCCGCTTGCCTCCAACACTTAGGGGGCTGGGGGGGGTATAGGAAGGGGAGGGGAGGCGGGCCTGGGGGGGGGGGGGTGGAGGGAGGGAGGGAACCGGTCCACCGCTGTTCACACTGGAATAATTAGAACACGTCAGGAAGAATTAATTTCCTCATTTTTCAAAAGGATACACAGAAATTACCATGTTATTATATGACAGGGTCCCTGTGAGGATTGGATTAAATTTGATTTCTAGCGCAGCCCACACAACAAATTAAAGTCATAAATAAGATGGAAAGAAGCGGGGCACAGAGCATATGTTTATGGCAATGAGTGAAGCCAAGGGAGCAGAAACAACTATCTTCATTTCATTTGATTTAAATCGGGCCGACACCGTGTGCGTGAATGACAGGGCCCGCTAATGGGCCCAGATTAGAGGCTCCTTGATATCAGCCCAGAGATCCAGCCACCTCGGGAGGCCCTGCACACACATGCAGGAGGGCAGGCTGGCCGAGGGAGGCCCTGCACACACATGCAGGAGGGCAGGCTGGCCGAGGGAGGCCCTGCACACACATGCAGGAGGGCAGGCTGGCCGAGGGAGGCCCTGCACACACATGCAGGAGGGCAGGCTGGCCGAGGGAGGCCCTGCACAGACATGGCCACGGGCAGGGGGACCAGCGCACCAGCACTAACAAGGCACCACAACAACATGACTGTGCTCCCATTCATGTTGAGATCAATTAGGAAGGGTGGTGGTTACAGACGGGGGCAGCTGATTTCTCAGAAAGATCTAATGTCATGTTTTCCAATACACACACACACACACACACACAGGTACGGGTGTTTCTAAGCCTTCTAAAGTTGGTTGGGTGAAGTTATTTAATTATGTTGAAAGGTAATGACATTATCCGATGTTCAAGATGATCCACCCTGATTTGTTTTGGCGTTGGAGCAATTCGAAAGTCAGTTTGAGTCAAAATGCCAAAATGAGTGTGCTGGGGCTACAGTACACTCATTAACTAAGGGATTATTAATGACACAAATACTGAATGACACCTGAATTATTCTTGGCTTCAGCATGCATTCCATTGTACTTGCTGTATTGACAACAATACCATGTTGCTACATTGTCCCTCCAATGTTGTGGCATCTTTGCACAGCATTGAATAATTGAAAAATTGAATAATTCAACATCTTATCTCTTTTCAAATGTTGTATCTGTTTGAATGCATTTCAACAGAATGTTTTTATAATTGTTTGTGAATGGGAAAAACCTAAGAATGGTATGTTGTTCACGAAACAGTCTAAACACAGTGAGATTCAAGATTGCGTGTTTTCCCCAACATAGCAGAGGTTACACTAACACACACTTAGATGGGCTCGCTACAAATGGAGGACCCTGAACATTATCATGTTACAGCCAAGGTAAGCCAGCCACTTTGACATGAAACCACAGCTCTAAACGCTGTCGAAACAGACAGCAGTACCCAACAACTGCTGAGGGTTTGTCCACAACAAGAGGAGGCTTACAGAGATGCTAATGCTAACGATAACAATCTCAACCTAAAAACTGGCATTACCGTTGATCGTTACAATACACATGCAGTACATAATGATAACATTATAGCATGTTAACTATACCCTTGACCAGTGTTCCATCCTCAGTCAGCAGGTACAGGGGACCTTAGGGATCTGAAGAACTTCCTTTCACATTTCCCCCCCCCCTCCCTCTCTCCTCTCTCCTCTTTCTCAGGCAGTGATTGGGCTTGTTAGCTCCCAACAATCCGACTCAGGTCGGCCAAGGAAAGAGAGTTTTAAAGTCTTTGGAAATAGCTGTCATTAGAGCTCAGCACTCCCCTGGGTGCCACAAACTTTAAATAATTTGCAAATCAATTAACTGGCCACTCTCAATGCAACAGGATTTCACACTCCGGGGTCACGGCGCATTATCAGCCGTAGACGATTCATGGCGTTTTGGGAGAAAAGTTCATGGTTGAAATCATTAATTCATTTTCTCTGACTTTTAGTTCTGCATTACTCTCCACAGCTGGGAAAGTCTGGAGATTGATGTGTTCTTAGGTCATGTTTTATGCCGTACATAGCTAATAGCAAGTAGGTAAAGCTTCCCTGTCCTACAGGGGCTGTACCTTGACAGGAAGGAGATAAACCAAGTCTATATTAGGTTTTATTCCCCTGAGATTCAAATGCAACACATAAAACTATAAAAAAAAGTATTTATTTAATATAAAAACACAGTGTACCCCCAACAACCACAGCATGTGGACAGGGTGTGAGAGATACAGGTATAATTCATACTGTGGGAGAGATGGACCATTCTATTGCCCATGTCGGCATATTGTGTTAGAGGCAGGAATAACACAACAGACCTAACCTCCAAATGAAAGGTCTGTTCCTAGTAAGCTATCTCTCTTAGACCAGGAACGCCACAAAGATAGAACATGCACATTGTTACACTTTTATTTAGCCGTTGATTAAATCTGCAACAACTCATTTTCAAATTAAATTGGGCTCTTATGGAGAAATAGAGAAGCCCGCTGATTAAATTAAAATGAGGACTTTGTCAAGCGGCCTCAGTTTAGCCCAACCATTGGCCATAATCCCCGCCGGGTCAGTGGATTGAATAAAATAGACCCATTTAATAAATAATAGATGAGACAATAACCGTCCAAAGGTTTTTTCATTTTCAATTATGTGGTAAAGTGCTGTTTATTTAATTTCGATGAAAAATACCTCCCTCCAGATCTTCCCCTTGAGGGGCATGGTGGGTAGTGTGCTGGCGGGCCGCGGGCTGTCTGACTGCGTGCCCGCTGCTTATTAGATGAATGGCACACGCTGACAAAGACCGCTCCTTGCCTATTCACACAGCTTCACACATCCTCAGGTGTTTCCAAATGGGTTCACACTGGAGCGATTAAACGCGTCCCGCGAACACGCCGCGCGCGCCGACAAAAATTACTCGCCGTCTCGTTTAGGATTAATTAAACATGCAGATTAAAGTTGCAAAGGATTTATATTAATGAGCGTGCGAGGGTTGTCTGGCTGAGGTGCGCCGGGGAGGGAGAGGGAAGAGGAGCGGCCCTCGGAACATCACACACAGGAGCTCTAAATAGACAGAGACAGGGAGAGGCGTTGAGTGCAGGCCACCAGGGCCCGGCGTGGTGCACTCTCCTCTAACGCACCCTGACAGCACTTAAATAACAACACCAACACGCTAACTTTCAACCACAGTCATTCATTTCCCATAAAGCATAACCTCCTCACGTAGTCAATGACAACCGCGCATGGCTGCCTCGTCCAATCAATGAGGAATCATTGAATGGGTTGACTAAGCTAGTCAGGTTTCAAGATAACTTCTCTTCAAGCTGCGGGTCATTTCACCACAGAGCCACCTGGATATGAAGCCCGGAAGATGATTCTGAATCTGTTGATTCAGAGGCTATTCAGCCCAAAGGCCCTGGGCAGGAGGAGAGTCTCTGGTGAGAGGATGGAGGAGATCAGAAATGACCTTTGAGCCTTCCTGGAGGCCCACTGTCCACACAGCCCACTCTAAAAGGCTACTCTATGAAGGGGATTCAACACACATCCTTTATCTTTCCCATTCTCTCTTTCTCTCCCTCCCTCCTCACTCTCTCTTTCTCTTTCTCTGTCTCTCAGACACACACACACACACACACACCTCTTTAAGAAACATACATACACAAGATGACATGCACACACAGAGACACATGCACAGAGATGAACAGCATCACTGGATAGCATTGCATTGTTAGTCAACCACCTTGAGCTCTGCCCTCACATAGAACTAAAGAAGCCAACTTGCATCTACAACATAAAGAAGTAACCAGTAACTTAGCAATGTGAATACCCCACAGGACTCAAGCGCTGGGCTTGTTTCATACAATACATTTTGTTCACAGACTTCACACCCGTGTATGACATGGTCCAATAAACAAACAAACCGAAACACTACAGTGTCTGAAAAACGGGATGCCCTATGAATGGATTGAAGAAATGAAGGTGTTGACTAAATGAATAGAAAGGAGATATGTTGATGTCTGCTCTGTCACCTTCAGCAGAGTGGGTAGCTGAGTACAGTCAGAGGAACAAAAGGGCTGTAGGGCAGCATCTGACAGACAGGAATGACAGACAGAGATGGTGGCAGTCACAGCTGAGGTTTTGTTATGGCACCTCTGTCAGCTTAGTCAGGCTAAAGACAACCTTCCCCCTTCCCTCCGCCTTTCTCTCTCTTTCTGTCTTTCTCTATTTATGTCTCTCACATGCTACACACACTCACACCAACGAAACAAACAAACTACACACCAGACATCAGGGTCGGTCGTCTGCAGAGAGTTTGACAGGACATGGTTAAATGGCTGTGAACTTTGAGATGGGATACTGGGCAACCACGCTGTCAAGCAAATGATTATGCACGAGCAATGAAATCTCCCCTCTCCCAGATCATAGTAATATAGGCTGCCCTGTCTCTCCTGGTGATTAAATCACACACTGACATTTGAAAAAATATGAATGTCAGGTAAACTTTCTCCTGCTATATTTGCTCAACATTCCCTAAATATATATTTTTTTCTCGGGTATACTCTTTATTGCCAGTGCTTCAGAAGAGAAGAACCATGAAATAGTTGAATAGAGTTTCCGATGCTGTACTGTACTGTAGTGTATACTCTCTGTGGCGTGTGTTCCCCAGTGGTAAAGTGTGAATGCTTCAATTCAGACAAATGCACACTCCTGATATCGACATAACCCAAAAACTACGTTCGAGAAAATATAAAGAACTATAAAACAATTACATTGCTTTGTACCCTGAGGTGTAGGTGGACATAGACTCTGACCCTCAATACACATTTTAACACTTGGCAAAGTATATTGCACTTTTAACAAGTAAAAGAAAACTTGAATTGATATCAGTGTTTGGAATTTGGGGAATGCAAGGAATGTATTTTTACCAAGCATTTAATAAACCGTTTTGTTAGAAGTTGTATGACAGTATGCTTTGTGTGTAAGGCTAACTGTGCATGTGCTTGTATGCCGATGAGGTCTGCAGGGAGGAGACAGCGGAGGTGAAGGATAGATGTGATGGATAGAACAACATATAATATAACAACATATAATAGAACAAAAAAGGTACTTACACAAACAGAAATACCAAATCCCCAGCACCCAGCGATCACTGAATAGTGGATGTTGAACTCATGAAAATGACCTGAAATAAACAGAAAAACATTGTTAGATATTACATCCCTTTCCAATTGAACACAGGCTCAAAATCTTAGAACATGTTGTAATGTTGTACCAAGTATTCTAATTTTCAGAAGGAACACCGATCAACTAAATTAAAACAATGACAAGAAACCCAGAATTGTGGATGCTTAGATGATGTCATTGTCTGATACCTCCGTGTACTAACATGTGATAGCAGAGATCTAAAAGGTGGGGGCTCGGTAGTTGGGGGCTGCTATTGGTCATGGAGCCTACAGCTGAGCTAAAACAGCTTTGTACTTCCACTCCTCTTAGCTCTCAGCCCTAGACAATGTTTAAACTGGACTTCTCAGATACCTCATTCATCTGTCCTCCAGACAGTAGATCTCACTAATAAATAGCTTTCATATAAAGTGGTTGTTTTATTTAATTCTGCTACTTCTCCAAGCGCTGCCTGCTAGCTAATGATTTATTTAGCGGCATGCTCGCCTAGTTACGACATGTCTCTTGAAGGCCAGAGACTCCGAGCTGTTTGGGGGAATACAAAGAGGAAGACTCAGATCCAGACAAACACACACACACGTTTTGCCAATATTTTGACCTCCTGTTGATGCAATATTTAACTAAATAAAAGAAAATATACATTGAGATGATTATTGTAATTTTTTATAATTGGAGAACAATGTTAGCAGTGAAGAAGGTGCACAGTGAGTGCGGTGCAGCACTGGAACTGCTCAAAATCCACCGATGTTGGTCCCCTCACATGATCTTGTTTTTCACAACAAGCCAGGATCTCATTACCAGATGATTTATACAATTACCCTGCCTCGGCACCGCCAATTAAACAAGGACAGAGGTTTTTAAGGTCACAGTTAATTGATCTGCTACTAATTTGTGCCACTGTACCTTAGTCCCCCGCCACTACATAACTACACAGACCCAACAGGCCCCAACCAGGCAGAACCAGCTGAATGCAGCAACAAGCAGTGCTGTGGTGTCAAATAAAGCAACAACGATCTCAGTGCGGCAGGACAAGGGGTTAATGGAAGCAGCCAGGGAGAGGTTAGAGTCAGCTATAGATGTGCATCCGTAGCAGCCTTGAGGTGACAATGGTGGAGAGCTGGCCCACAAACTGACCCTGTGTGAATGAAAAGCTGTTGTCATCTTTCTAGTACCTTAGAGACTCAGGCAGGCAGACTGCCCCCATCCACACTCTGTCTAACCTCCCTGCTGCACTGTGCTACTGCTGAGCACACACACACACACACACAATACAGGCAAATGCAAACAAATACACACAAACACACACACACACACAGGAGTAACATACTCTGATGTACTATCCTCCCAGACGGTCTCAATCTACTGCTTTGAGGGTTTACTGATCAAGGGTGGTAATTTAAAACCCATTCTTTGAGAAACATCAGATTAATTCCTGTTGTGCCTTAATAAACGAGAGCCCTTATAATTGCAGGGGGTAGAAATTAACAAACCTTTGAATTTATAATGTGATGCTAATTGTGAACAATGAGCAAAACAAAAAGCAAATAGAAAAACAGGGTGATATTATATTCACGGGTAATCTAAACTGATCATTTGTCTTGAAAGGGGAAAAAAAAGAACATTATCATTATAAATAATAAGAGTAACCAGATTGCTATTAGCCATAATTACCCAGATGTTGTAATCCCCCAGTGTATTAAAAGTGGTTGATCCAGCCTATTGTGGCGCAGAAGCTCTGTAGCTGCTGTGAGTCTCGCCCACAGGCACCACAGATGAAACACTTCCCTTCTCCTAGTTAGCAGATTATGGATTCATTAAACAGACTCCAAAACCAACTCCTGATTCACTTTACGAGTCTCCCACCCTGTTTTATAAGCAAATAATTGTGTCCGCAATTACCACAGTCAGAAGGATTTCCCTGGGTCTTAAGTTATCTTTTGAAGAAAGCCTGCAACTGGAAGGATGCTGACAAGGAAATTGAGTAATCGTCGCTATGCACCCGCACAGAACCTGACACACAATTGATCTCTGATCGACAACATGACCACACACACACACACCATCGCACACAAAAACACACCTGTCCTGAGACAACCAGCTGAAGTGAGGGTGTGTGTGTGCCCTCAGTCACATAGATAATTCCCATTAAACCACAGGTAGTCAATCAGGGGGCTGGCACACATAGCAGAGCACTTCTACAGGATTAATCTACATTTATCTATGTCCCACACGAGAGGCAGGGCATTGATCACCCAAACAGAAACTTTCCACAGGGTCAACAAACAGAACTTGGAACTTCAAAAGAGCACAGTCTGACATATCATGACCACCTGTGGCATTTCTGTCAAAGGGTGGCATGTCTAGTGTCCTTTGGCAAGAGACAGGAGCAACATCTCCCAGTACAAAACACAGACACACACACACACAGAAACACACAACTCGACAGAAACAGACTGAGATTACCAAGTCGTACCTTTAAAAAGCTAATAAGTCTAAAATGGGTCCAAGTGTATCAGTATAGTTAGTGTACTCACACCCCGTGCTGGCGTGTTAGGAGGAATGAACAGGAGAACTCCACAAGTGAAACACTGAACATACATGTTTTGGATCGGGCTTCAGGGCCAAAAACATTGAGTACAAAACTGAGAGCTATTCCAGAGCCATCAGCAGATGAGATTCTCTCAAATCAAATGAACCTTCAAATTCTAGGCATGTGTTCATCTACAGTAGGGGGGTATGCTTAATTCAATTAGCCCATAGCATAACAGAGAGCTGTGTCTTTGGCCGTCATATGACGGTGTCTCAGAATCAATGGACAACCTTCATAGCAGCTCTGCAGTCCCTTCAGTGCTTTGGGCAAGGCTGCATGGGACATGACACAACTGTTCTTCTCCACTTTTGATGTGCTATCAAACGGAGGAGATCAACATTATGAGGAGCATCAGAAATTTGTATCTTCGCTGTGACTCATGTGCGTGTGTGCGCGCGCACGCGCGTGTGTAATTCCATGTGCGCCTACATCTATCCACACACTTGCGCATTATGTGCGACTTTGGAGAGCACACGGCAAGCCATCTCCTCTTTTGGGTTTTATCCAAATTTGCAACATGTTAGCATATCCCGGAGAGCTCAATTCCAGCCCCCCAGCCCCCTCTCTCTCACTCCAGTCCAAAAACGTTAAAGTAGGGATTTTGCAGAGGTGGTTATTTTGACAATAGAAGCAATCTCTGATCCATCAGCAGGCTACTCTCCACCAGCCTGGGCTCTGGTTATCTCTACCCAGGCAGCAGCAGCCCTCTCATAGGGTTGGGGACCAGGGGACCAGGCCTGGATTGAAGGGGGTGTGGAGGTGTGTAAGCGAGTATGTGGTGGAAAGGGGGGGGGGGGGGGGGGGGGGGATGAGAGGGGGGGCGGGGAAGGAGGGATGGAATTGGGAGCTTTTTAGTAAAAACCGTCTGTAAGCACACCCCTGCACAAGCCATTGTCAGATCCAACATCCACCACAGGTCCACGACGTCGAAGCCAGTCGCTAACATGGACCTCAGATGGAGTGGCTCAGCCACAGCTGCCCACAGCCAGAGGACAGTGTTTCCCAGAAGGCAGGAGGACACCCGAGGACAGAAAATAAACTGCACCCCCAGGTACTTTACCACAGGCGGGCTGCAGGACACCAGGGTGACAATGGGTTCACGCAGGGTAAAGAGGGGCTTGTCTGAGGGAGACGAGACCTGCTGATGCCCCTGTGATAACCTGGGTTAATGGCAGCTCCAGATTCCTCTTGGCATGGTGCTCTGTGCACAGGCATGCACACTTAAAATGAGCCCTCCTCTCATGTCACAACGACACATTTCGACACAAAAATCCACCATATCATTGAGTTATTTGGTCCTCTGGAAACGGGCCAATCACAGATAGACACAGCTGCTCCGGCACACTGTTACCTGTCATGGCCTCTATTTCTCTCTCTTTCTCACTCACTCGTCTTTATTTTGGTTGTCCTCCCTCTCTTCTTCCTTTCTCTTTATTTGATCTCCCTCCTACTCCCTCTCCCTCCCTCCCTCCCTCCCTCCCTCCCTCCCTCTCTCTTTCTCTCTCTCTCTCTCTCTCTCTTCTCTCTCTCTCTCTCTCTCTCTCTCTCATCTCTCTCTCTCTCTCTCTCTCTCTCTCTCTCTCCTCTCTCTCTCTCTCTCCTCTCTCTCTCTCTCTCTCTCTCTCTCTCTCCTCATCTCTCTCTCTCTCTCCTTTTTGTTGACTGACAGGGGTTCTAGATGGAGGCGATACAGGCTCCTGTCACAACACACTCTCGGGCCCAGAATCGACTGGAAAGACTTCCAAAGTGACACCCCACTCAAATAGCTTCATCTGTGAGAGAATGAAAGATGTGACGGGGGGGGGGGGGGGGGGGGGGGGTGGGGGGGGGGCTTTTGAATATGTCTACATTAAGTCTAACAGAGACTCAGTGCGAGCCAAACACATATACACCCGAGCAGCAGTCCTTTGGCCCTGCGTCAGAGAGACGACTCTGACAACCCTGTCGCCGTGCAGGGCTTTCATGCGCCCACGGCCAATACATTACACAAGAATTTCCTCCACTGCCTCAAAGAACACAAGGAAAAGTCCCCTACTGGGGGGGGGGGGGGGGGGGCATGGAGGACGGAAGGGTAGAAGGGTGTAGGAGAGAGAAGAGGGAAGGTGGAGGTGTGTTTGGTGGAGGGGAGGGGGGGGGGGGGGTCTCTGGTCCTCTGCGGGAGGCCTTCAGGTCCCCTGCGTTATGAACAGTCGGGTGTGCGGTCTGTCAGTTCCCTTTGATAGCCTCTGTCCCACATTCTGCCCTCTCACAGGACAAGAAGACTTGAGAGCCAAGGGAGGAGAGGCTTGTCTTTCGGCCCGTTGATTGGTCCCCTTTTCTGGGGCTCTGAGAGATGTCCTCCCACAGTAACAGAAGGCCTTTTCCTTTCCTTTCGTCAGAGAGGATTTTCTTTCTTCTCTCGTTTTTTTTTTTCTTCTCTTTGCTCCTATTGAGCAGGGGGTTATGAAAACAAGACTGGTTCTCTCCCAGGTAATGTGTTTATTTTCCGGGCTCCATCTTCTAGTTTACTGAGTGGAGCCGTTTCTCCCTCTTATCGCCTGGCCCTCGTGGGGCACTTTAGCCCCTGAAATCCTGTTCACCACATACTGGTTTTAGAATCTGTGAAATGAGTGCCGTGGAAGCGTGGCCACAATGTCTGCCTGTGTCGCCACCGGCCTCAAATGGGCTTGGTGCTTTTTGTCCAGGGAGATGCATAAATGGAAGTTTTTAACACCTCAAAGCAGGCTGGGCCTTTGTGTGGCCACACTGGAGCTGCTTGCTCGTCTCCTGAGGAGCCACACACACTGAGTGCCGCAGGACAAAGGAGCCAGAGGCAGAGAATCAGCAGGGGCATCACTCCGCTACGGGCACTGCGAACAAACACGCGCGCGCCCAGCGCGCGCACACTCGCACGCACACACAAACACCTCCGACTTGCGAGTGCACGCACACGCGCGCGTGTACACGCACGGCGCTCACGGCCGCTCGCAAGCGCCCTGTCGTCAGAGCTAATCCACACGCTGCAGCAAAGGTACACACAACCAGAAACATACCTGACACATTAGACCTAATCAAATAGGAAGCCAGGTAAATAAATAAAAAAATGATAAGTAAACATTTGCGGGAAACTTTGAAGGAAACAACAGCCTTGTAGAGCTCAGTCACAAGAAACCCCTGCATTTATAGCACTGACAATAGGACACACTAGCTAACATTATGCAAAAATAATCTATCAACAGAAACATCTAATCGAAACGAAGAAAGAAATAAACAACAGAACCCCAACACACAGCCTCTTATTGATTTCAATCTCACTGTTTGGAAATAATTTCCCCATTTCCATGCCAATTTCCCTTATTGCGATTCACTTTTTATTGGCAAGTACAAACCATTGGTCCAACCTTACAATCAAACTCGTTTAGATGCCTACAATAAGCATTTAAATGCAAATATCTCTCCCTCATACAAAGGAGGAGCAACTTCTGTCAGTAGCAACATAATCAACCTGCATTTGTTTTCTGACTCCGAGTGGTTGACTACAAGGCCTAAGCTGCCAGAATCTGCATTCAAATGGCTTCCCTGTTTCGACACTGCTCTCAATGTGGATATTTTCCAACAGTAACGCACTGAAAGTCAATCACATGGTGAATTAAACCAGAAAAGGGAACAAATGATCCATAAATGATCAGGTTACAACAAGGCACTGCTGGTGTCCGCAACTGATTTGTGTTGTTCCTGCTCGGAAGCAAGCAGGCACGCTCCTGGTGACAGTTGGCATTTTCACAGACAATGTCTTGCAGCTGAGTCATATCTTTATATTTCACAAGGCGAGCAGGTCGTCTACTGTGGAAGATGCAGGTAGTCCCGATCACCAGGAGAGAGACCACTAGAATTGAGAGCAACCTTCTCAAACAACCATACCTATTATAGAGACACACAAAACAGGAGAATAGCCCTGCCGTACAACAGTGTTCCCTCTCGGATAAAAGGACTGGAAGGAAAACAACCCAGATTCACACGGTGTGCATGCATGGGTCCGGTATTCACCCCCAAAAAAGCACACTGGGACAGAATGGCACATTGTGCACCACGGCATTGTCTAATGATCCCTCACAAAGACAAGATGCAACTCCACACTGTCTTTTTCTTCTCCGTCTCCCACACACACAATGCCATCTGTCTGTCTGTTGAGGCAGGAGGAAATGACCAGACCCTGGACAGAGGTCGGTGAGATGCAGACGTCTCCCTGATGTCTGAGAGGGCTGGAGGCGGATGCAGAGTGACGGGGTATTGACAGTGTGAGTCGCTGGTATTGCAGTAGAGTGAGGCCAGGGTGTAAATCTGACTGTGATGGGTGCCCATGCTCTCCTCTGCCTCCTCTGGCCCCTGTACAGCCATTTGAACAATTAACATTTTAACCTCTGCTTTTTGTTTTTATTTACAGTCGCACGGATCATTCGTCTTTTTGAAAACCCCCAATTAATAGCGGCGTTTGGAAATGCAAATGAGGCCATTTGGGAGGGGGGGAAATGATGGGTTTGAGAATATTTCTGCGTTCTTAATCTTCTAAAGAGGGAAATGATTTAAATGGAGGACACAAATCTCGTGTGACATGGCAGGAACGGTATGGGCACTCCCCCCTCTCTCTCTCTCTCTCTCTCTCTCTCTCTCTCTCTACTTTTCCCCTGCATCCACTCTATCCCTTTTTCCCCTTCTCTTCTCTCTCTGCTCTTTTCTTTCCTTTGTCCCCCTTCTCCTTTCTTCAGTCACTCAACCCTCTTTCACATCTTTCACCCTTCTTTCCCTCCATCCTTTCCTTTTCTCCTTTCTCCCTCTCCTCTCTCTCTCTCTTGCATGCAGTTCACCATTGCAGGCTGTATGTGTGTGTTTGTGTGTGTGTGTGGACAGGGTTTGGGGGTTGGGGTATTTTTGACGGTGAGAGACGGCAAGCAAGGATCCACTACCAGCAACAGGACTCTGCCTCTTAGAGAAAACAAATGTAGTGTCAAAGTCACTGATCACTGGCTTAATTGAGTTTAACACTTTTTTTTTTTTCTTTACCAAAAATATAAACAGTGCCTTTGAAATGAGAAGGTCAAATTACCTCTCCAGTCAGGCAATAAATACGTCAAACAAGGTAAGGAGTTCCAGCCAGCATTTTTTGTGCCAAATTCATTTAGTGGGGAAAGAGGAGATGTGTACTTCCTGCTATTGGATGCACTGCTCTCCCATGATGCTGCTGCTGCATACCAGCCAATCACAGGGTCTCTGGAGGAGGGGAGGCATGCCACTGGACACAAGATGGATTTTGCAACCACACCCATCCTACAGGTCACTAGAAAAGTTTGAAGAACCGTTTGTTTACCATAACGTGCCTCCATGTCAAGTCTTTTTATCCTAAATTCTTTGGAAATGTCCAAGCTAATATTACAACATAGTCAGTATCCTCAAAGCAACCTTAGGTTGGTGACCCCATACTGACAGAAATTGCTGGTCGTATTTCAAGCTAGTTGCAAGCTGCCTTCAGACTTCAGACTGTGTGTGTCTCTGTCTGTATTTTTCCATGATGTAAGGTGTCCTATAGGCCCATTGTGCATTGATTCCAGCACAAGCAGAGGAAATGGGCATGAAGTAAGACTAAAGTCTGGGCTAGGAGCACCGAAGGTGGCCGGACAATATATGGACCAAGAGTGAGAGAGCGACGGAGGGAAAGCGAGAGAGGCAGAGAAATAGAAAAAGAGAGAGAGGTGCTCTACACCCAACTGGCTACAATGTGGCCTTTGTGACATAATGCGCTCTGCCCGGCAGATTTTTGGAAAATAATCCAAATTTTCCTAGTCTGCATATCCAACAATAACATGTGACATCACAGGGTCTACCATATATCCCATGTTGCCGGGCGCATTTTACATTTAGCACAGTCAGGGGGGCAAGAACAACATTGTGAAGCCGTTATTATATTCCCATCATGCCCTTGGAGCCTATTACAGCATGGCACATGCCGTGTGGTAGCTAGGGGAAGCAGCTAGGCTGCTAAGAGTCAGATCTGGTAGGATCTGCAGCCAACAGCCTCGGTATACAGTACTGACCGCTTCACAGCTGAGGACACACAGGTATGATACACAGGCTTTTATTAGAAGAGGAACACTCATACAAGTCAACGAGTGTTTGGGGTTAATTAACCTTGATCAAAAAGGTTGTTTCTTGGATATCTAATTGTATGGCCAGTAGTGTGCTTCTACCCTGTTTCTCAGTTGACTGTGGTGGTGGTTTTGTGTTCCGTGGACCCCACCCCAGCAAAACTCCTCCGCCCCAGCTGACGGCCCGGCCCATGCTGTGTGAGGTGGCTCTCCCCCGGGTCGGACACAGAGCTGCTCTCCCCATGATACCAACATGAGGTTAGCATTAGCGGCGCTGAGAGCACGACAGGTGGGTCACATGAAAGGTCGCAAATTCTCCTCTGCCGGCCAAACACATGCTTCCCATTATTGGCTAGAAAAACTGACGATGCTCCAAACAAAATATAAGGAGGCCTTTGTGACCACTACTGTTCACCACACACTATTTTCAAATGTATCTTACATTACATGTGGATATAAATTTCCAAGTGGAGCGTGCTTTGAGGGGTACAGTCGGAGGAAGCGGAGATGTAAATAAATGAAACTATAAGTCTGGACAAGCAAAATGGTGCTTTTGAGTGTGATGGACAGAACACCACTTTAGGGATCAGTTTAGCTCTGAGGGTAAGATGACCACAGATCACAGCACTCCGTTAAGCGAATGCAATGCTTCTCATTAGACTCACGCACACCATCTCCAAACATACATCTAGTGTACACCTCCAAGATACAAATATTAAAGGAAAATACACTAGTTGTTTTTTTACAAAATATGATAAGCTCTGGCACATAAATAATGTGGAATGACATGTCTTTGGATCTGCTGGCTTCACCTACACACCTAAGGCAAAGTCTGTTTGAGGTACACCTGGAACATTCCAAATGTATATGAGATTAATGTTTTTTTCAAGACTTAAATGGATGTTGTGGGGATTTTGTGTGTGTGTGAGCATGCGTGCATTCGTGCTTCTTGTGTCTGTGTGTGTGCGTTTGTGTGTGTGTGTGTGTGTGTGCGTTTGTGTGATTGTGTGTCTGTGGCTGTGTGTGTGTGTCAGAATAACAATCCCCTAAAGGTGGATTGAACAGGCTGTAACCTTACAGTAAAATGTTGAAATTGGAAAAATTACTCTTCTCTTTCTTGAATAGCAGGAAGATAAGCAGCCTTTAGCAGAGAAGTCTGAGTTTTCTAAGCTTATTATGAATACCTCTCAGAGCGCAGAAGCTTGCCCTGTTGAAATCAAAGGGAGTAATAGGCAGGTTAGCCTCTGTCATTTTAAGGAGGAAGTCAGTTGTGAAATTGTTAAATCACATGGCCTCGCTGTGTATCTCATAGCTTCAGAACCTTCCCAGAAATAATTTATAAACGGTGTATATCACATGTCAGAAAGTGTTCGAAGTTTTCAGGGCGAACAGAAAGAAAGACCAATGGTAATCTCTCCATTGAAGAAAACAGCTAATAATACGGCCATTTATCTCTTTGCTTAAACAGTACATTCTTTGAAGTTCACAAGAATGTGTGATTCTTAGCAAGTTCCATTGCTGGTTCACGGCAGACCTGGCTTTGCTTCACATTCCTCAAGGTTTCATGTTCAATTGGCTGTGAAAGTCCACAGCATTACCCCTGCATGCCGCACCAATAGAAAAGAGAAACAATCGTCAAAACCCGCACATCCTCTCTATTTTTTTTTATTTGTCATCAACTCACACCGTAATAGGCCTGTTAGAGCATGAAGTCAACTTTCCAGATTCTTCCTTGTTCTTTTTCACATCATTTCCCAAAGTCAGGCACTAACAAGCTGGACGGTTAGCTGCAAATAAAACAACTCCAGGTATCTGTGTTTGGCCATGTTTTTTTTTAACGAAAAGCTGAGAAGCTCTGTCGATGACATGGTAGTGGAGATGACATCATATCGTGTGGTTTCTCTGCGGTGAACCAGCCAAGATGGGCACGGGGGCCCCCTCACATCTCCTCCACACACACACCCTCTGCTTCTCTCCCCTCTTCTCTCTGAATATTCATCCCCTTTTCCGCATCACCCTCCACTATCCTAATCACAGTCACTTCCCCTTTAATCACAGGGCTCTAATTAAGTCCTAATAAACCATTTTGCCGTCTCCTTTCTGCAGCTTGATGTCACTCACACATCAAACCACGTAATACTATATTAAGCCTGTCATCCTCAAAGGGAAGATCCTCGGGCAGCATGGATACCCATTCTCCAGGCACACCCTCTCACACTAATTGAAATTATCGAGAGCCCGAACATGTGACGCTTCTTTGCCACGTCTGCAATCCGAGTGAAGCTGGACCCAGGCGGCTGAGCGCAGAGCGACGACTGGACCAGACGACGGTTCCTCTGGTCTCACTGATGTCGGGTAATTGTTTAAACCTGAGTGGATATGGCAGAGGTCCGCTTCTCGGCCTGCACGGCTGCCAAGAGAGAAAAACTGTTCTCTGTAGCACTTTTCTCCTCTGTTTCTCTCTCTCTCTTTCTAATTCAGTCCACCATGGGCTTCAAGGAAAGCCTCAGTGATTCCATGTTCATCTTGGAGAGCCAACGTTGGGGATGATCACTCACCACAAGTTGATAATGATGACGGTTTAATTAGAAGCCTCTCTCTCGCCTGGACTCAGACCAAACTTCTCCACCCTGCAGATGGTGACCAATAAATTTAGCTTTACCGAGGAAGAGGACCGTCCTCCCTTCCCTGCTTGGCTCAGCCCCACCCCGAACCAAGGACATAAAGCACTCTTCCTCTGTGACACTTAACCACAACTGTGGGTCTTCTGTGTGTGTGTGTGTGTGTGTGCATGTGTGTGTGCGTGTGCGTAATCATTGTTGTGGCCAACACTGTCATACTCTTAGGCACAGAAAATCTCCCTCAGCTCATCATCTAATCTCTAAAACAGGATCCACCACATGATGTGAGGTTGGTTGAGTAATGTAACGCTTTAATGTTGCCAACACTGTGACAGGGTACCAAGACAAGCTCTAATTCCAAATTCAATTTCATTTGGTTGGGTAAGCCCCTTTATTTCTCTTCCTTGCTGCCTCTGGGGTGTAACCCAGTCATGGTTTCGGTTTCTGTCCTAGTGCAGAGGTGCATGTGCTGGTCCTGCCCATCAGTCAGCTGGCTCTGGACCTCAGACTGCAGTTCTGCCAGGACACCCTCCCCCTCCCCTCAGCCACCCACACCTCCTCGGGTCCTCCCCCTGCCTCCCCCCAGGAGTTTCTCCACACTTACAGGCTGGCAGCTACAGGGCCAGTGTGTGGGACTGTGTGGGCCAGTGTGTGTTGTATGTGGGTGCATGGCGGGTGCCAGAAACGCTGTCCTCTCAGATTGTCAAAGAGGCTCATGGGAAATGCAGTGCGAGGGCCAAACCACACACTTTATCCATTTCAGCAGATTTCTCTTTGTGTCCCTTTAGAGATCTGAATACTCTCAGAGAGTTGTTTAATGTGCACAAGACAATAAGATGATACATACCTATGTGTCGATTTATTAGAGAATGTTTTGGCCAGACTTATTTGGATTTAGAATTTGTAATTCAGAGTTCAGTCTGAGCAGAACCTTTTTCCACTTTTGTTTCTATAGCACATACAGTTTCTCCGACTCACTAATGAGAGTGGATGAGTTTTAATTCAATTTCGATTTGTTTTCCACTTTGGTCAAAGCCCGATGTTCATTTTTTCCGACAGTGTGCATTCTGTGCTGTTGTTAATATGTGCTGGCACAGAGGAGGAGAGAGAGAGAGAGAGAGAGAGAGAGAGAGAGAGAGAGAGAGAGAGAGAGAGAGAGAGAGAGAGAGAGAGAGAGAGAGAGAGAGAGAGAGAGAGAGAGAGAGAAAGAAAGAAAGAAAGATTGAGAGGGTGGAGAGTAAGGCGCTCCTGGTCTGACCATGGCGACCTGCTGGTGATGCAGTCTCATAGACAACATGTCTCTATTAGCTATTTTTATTTACTGTATATGTCACCAGAGACTCTCCATTACAGAGTGGTAGATAAGCAGCAGTTTGCTGAGATGAGCACAGTACTGTTCTCATCCTACTCAAGCACAGCTTCCTGCACCAATGAGAATCACTTCGAAACAACTCAAGATAACAGGCCTTAGAGGAGAGAAACATAAAATGTTATGCTTTGTAGCACTCATCTTTAAAGAGTAAGTATCCCTTCAGGCAACTGATGGACGTCAGTTAAGTGGCCACTGTGACAGATAAAGGGGGGCTATCGTGCTCCTCAAGACAAGTGTGGCTCAATCTCTTGTGGTAGCAAGGAGGACTCAGTTCAGGTTAGTCCACTCAGTTCAGTCCATAGTCCACTCATTAGAGAGGTCTGCAGTGATACAGCACACTGCCTCAGAAGAACACTAACATCGTTATCGACACAGTCCTCTGTAAAAGACGGAAGCACAGACACGCTGTCCTTTACCTCAGTCTGTCTATCATGACACTCTCTCTCTCCCTCACTATCTCTCCCTGCTGTAGTTATTTGCTTTGCATACATATCAGGCAATAAATATGTTCTTGCTTATTCATTCAAGACAGAGAGAACGAGAGAGAGAGAGAGAGAGAGAGAGAGAGAGAGAGAGAGAGAGAGAGAGAGAGAGAGAGAGAGAGAGAGAGAGAGAGAGAGAGAGAGAGAGAGAGACAGAGAGACAGAGAGAAAGAGAGAAAGAGAGAGAGAGCTTGTGGTGGGACCTGCTGAAGCCATTTTCTCGTGACGCACGTCCAGGGCAAAGCCCTGTAACAAATCCAAGTTGGTGTAAATAATCACAGAGGGGAGACACAAAATACCTGGTTATGGAGCTACGGAGACATTTTGGTTAACTTCATCAAAACTCACAACCTATCTTCCCCTCTACCTCCCTTCTACTATTGTCACTTGATTCAATTTCCCAAATGTTTGCCATTACAGTCTGCATTCCAATTTTCCACACAGACACTGTCAGGAATCTGATTTTTGGACTAGACACAAACACCCAGGCTTTTCCATATAATTCCCACCCTGCGTTAGTTGTCACATTGGCTTTTCTGAGTATGTGTTGTCGATCGGTTGTTTATCAGAGCATGACTATACTGGGTTATAGGAGCTGAAAGACATGAGGTGGAAGGAGGATGCATGCAAACACTGCACAAGCAGTTGAGCTGAGGCAAGATAATGCCAGGTTCAAGGCCCCCTGACCTGACAGATTCCTCTATACTTTTCACTGAGCACATTCCCTTCATAGAATGTGCAAAGCAATGGAGAAAGGAGAAAGGTTTGGCTGTAGCTGCCTTGTATCAGCATTTCATATCTGTACACCGCAGTGACTGAAGTGATTTTTACACTGACATGCTGAGAAGAGACTTGTTTGATCAATTTGATTCTCTGTCAAACTGGAGTCCAACTGTAGCTGCTGGATCCTGTAAATCAAGAAGACTAATCTCCTTGGTTTCATTTTTGAACCTGACTTCACTTTAGTGAACTGTGAAGTTTGAGTTGTTAGCAGCGTTTTCCATATAATAGAATGTGAAAAGCAGAGCCTTGAAGAACCTAAACAAACAAATATGCACACACACACACACACACACACTGATGTAATCTATCTGCGATACTAAGAGCCACGTGTCAACAAAGCCTCTCCTAGCATCCTCTAATCTCAATGGGAGAATGCATAGTGAAAGCTCAGATTGGACCGATTAGTCCCAATCATGACACATATTCTACATCTCATGTCAGATGAAGCTGGCAGACATCATACAAGCTGTCAACCTCCACCAACTGGCTAATGTCAAGCCAAACCTTGTACAGGACCTGTGAGGTAGTGAGAAGAAAGGTTCCACTAGCAGGAAACACAGGCATGTCGAAGGGGCAGATCTCCTCTTATCTAAGTAACCGTACCGATGCTTGCTTTGATCTCAATGACTAAGCAGGACTATTGGGAGAAGAACATCTGCCACTCATCGAGTTGAATCCATTTGAAATGAAATGATCGATGCAAATAATGTCGGAAATGCGCTTGTCAGCTAACGATGATGCTCTTTTGTGAGCATTGATTTTTCGTAACACCACAGACTGGTATCATTCAGGGAGCTGCTGGACACATTTAGAAGACAATAAACAAGATTCGGTATCTACAATAATGAAATAAGTTTCAACGTTAAAGAAGGCGTTCTCCTCCTTCCTGTTCATTTGGAGGCTACATGAAAAGAGTTTCCTGTGTTTGGCTTCTATTTGGCCTGATATTTTCATAGTGTCCTTTTGTGTTGAGTCCTTGGCAAGAGCCAGCCCAAGGGATGGGTTGATCCTGACACAATGGGGGGGATCACAAGGAAAGGGTTGTTCTGACGCCTTTGTGTGCGAGCGGTGCAGAGGCCCATGGTGTACTAATCTGTTCTCCGTGGTTCTCTCACAAGACTCGAGCACAAGTCTTCAGAGCGTCTTCAATTCAAGGACAGAGATCACAATAGTCTATCAAGCACATCCGTGAGCAACAGCCGCAGACCCCCACTTTTCTGACATGGTTGTAATTTCGCAGAAAGGTCAATTATGTCAAATGTGATGCCATTTCAAAGAAGGCCACGTGGATCCCGCAGTGGCCTACTGTCAACAAAAGGTAGTTGTTTACAAAAACGTTCAAGGAAGACATGAAGATGACTATGACTAGCTAAAGTGACAATCAATTTAATTAAGGGTACACAAAATCATGTCTTGGCTTAAAGTGTTATATGAGATTAGGGATATAAGTCGTTTTTGTTTAACTGACTGAACCACAGCTCTGCGAAAGGCCTCTGTTAAACATTCTAAGTGTATTGAGACAGGCATGAAGGACACTCGCTAGCACACTGCTTGTTTGACTCAATGATGCAAAGCATCAAGTCTACTGTGTGTGGGTATGTGTGTGTGGGAACTGTACGTGTGCGTGTGTGTCTGTATCTGTGTCAGGGTGACTGTGTGTGTGTGTGTGTGTGTGTGTGTGTGTGTGTGTGTGTGTGTGTGTGTGTGTGTGTGTGTGTGTGTGTGTGTGTGTGTGTGTGTGTGCACGCATGCAAAGGCACCCAAAGCCACAGCATTTTAATTACTGTATGACTGCAGTGTAGGCTTCTTTGATATGGAAATACAACCAACCAGCATCACACACGGGCCCTGTGCAAATCTTCATCTGACTCTTAAAAAACAATGAGCAGTACTAATTCATCTACCTGTTAGTGCCACTGATTGCCATCCCCTACAGAAACAGAGTTTTGGGCCACCAAAGCCCCTCCAATTAATTGTACATATTAATGTGTGATCTGAAAAAGGAAAAAAGGAAGAGAGAGAATTCAACAGAGGCTATTTACCGGAGACTGCACTGTTGCATTTTGAAGTCTAACTTAATTATGCACAACTATGCTCTGGATTAAAAGAAAATGTCCAATTATTTTGCAGCTCAAACTATGAAAAACATATTCAGTGGGTGGGTGAATGATATACTGTATTTAAAATGGCGCCACCAATTTGGTTCCTCGGCCAATTATACAGCTTATGTTAAGCAATGTAATTATCCAACATGTATGTTTGCTTTATCTTCATACCTTTATTTATTTCACTACAAGTAAAATATGATGAGAGTTCCATCCCTCAGTATTGTATGATGGAGAATGCATGAAAATAAGCATCTCTCCCTCTCTCTCCCCCCCTCTCTCTCTCTCTCTCTCTCTCCCTATTTCCCTCTCTCTCTCTCTACCTCAGTCAGCAGCATGGAGCAGGCCTCAGGTGCTGGTCCATACAGAAGAACATGCACTCACACTCGTGTTTTCCCATCTCTGACAAGGCATGTGAGCCCAAGGTTATCAACAAGCAAACACTGATGGCCCATAAATAAAAAAAACTCAAATGGTGCTTGAATTATGGCTCCGAAGAAAGAATTGCAATGATACTGAACAATCCGGCTTTAAATTACTGAAAATAAATGATGAGGGTAAAATAATCTGAATAATATCTTGATTGTGTTCCCGTCCTTCTGTGCTCGTAACTGTAGTTGTCTCAATTCTTTACAGCTGACGTAACACTGAGACCATTGATTTCATCAATATTTCAGGATTTGACTCATCCGTGAGAAAGGGGTGACAGTGGCTGTGACCAAGGGGCCTACATCACTCCCTGGGACTGCATCATTCTATTCAAACACCCAAGATCCTTTTCACATTGTGGAGGACGGAATAAAAAGCTGCTTCAGATCCTGTACACCTGATGCCAGAAGGGGCCCACAACGCTGGGAATAAGGTCTCTAAAAATGGGGTTTAGGCCACAATGTTCACATGCTTTTCACATGTTTCCTTCATTCGTTTGAACATCGGTGCTGTTGTGCACCGACATTGAGAAGATTGTGAGAGGATTGATTAGATGGTGAAACAGCTTCTCAGTCATGCAGATTCCAAACTTAAACACATTCATGGCAGACTACAAAAGGAAAACCCTCATCACAAACATGTTGCTGTCGCTTTTGATCATTGTTGAAATATTCTGCTGCAAATTAGCTAACACTTATAAAGACAGATGTCACAACATGTGTTACCACATTTATTATCCCCTTCAATCCTTCCCCCTCTGCTGTCTGCCTCCTTTACCTTTACCAGACCTGCTGTTGTTTACCCTCTCTCATCTTGTTTATCATTAAGCCCCAGATCACACTCCACACACCCTCCGCCATGGAGAGGCTAAGAGACTGAGGGGCCAGGAGGCTGAGGCCAAGAGGCTGAGAGGCCGGGAGGCAGTGAAGCCGAGAGGCAGTGAAGCCGAGAGGCCGAGAGGCTGAGAGGCCGGGAGGCAGTGAAACCGAGAGGCCGAGAGGCTGAGAGGCCGAGAGGCTGAGAGGCCGAGAGGCTGAGAGGCCGAGAGGCTGAGAGGCTGAGAGGCTTAGGAGACACCTGCCCGCCTCAACAACCTCCTACTGTCTGCTCTTTCCCTGCCTGGCTCCCTAGAACATTGTGCTACTGAACAGAATTTATCTCTCCTTTATTATTGTGTAACACATCTGGAGACAAGATTGCGCTGAGGATGGTACTTTAATCATACAGATACTTACAAACCCATGTACTGTATGGCGTCACCATTTTTTAATAACGTAACAGATAGCAAAATGTTGTTTTTTATTATGCTATAAGAGCAATTCTTATCATATTCAGGTCTTGATATGGATAATAAGACAAGGAATTAACTTGAGCAAGGGAATTAACTTTAGAGAAAGCAGTTACTGAGAGAACAAGGTCATTCAATTAAACTAACATTGCCATTGCTTCATCTCTGGGTTCTTACGAGCACAACCCTGTGTAAAGCGGGACTGGCCTCAGAGACCATGCTACAGCAGGACACTGAAGAGCACCACAGATCTACCAACGAGACAGCATTGCTTTGCTTTCAATTCGTTAACTCGAGAGCGGATGATTTGTGATCAACTATCAATATGTCCACGGATAGCAGTACACTGTGAAACACAGAGAACGTGTGCTATACACACTGTACTAAGCATGTCAAATGCACACACAGACAACCCCGTTCCACAGACACACACACACACTCACTCACTCACTCACCCACTCACACACAAACACATTCTCAAACACGCATACACACAAACACTAAAAGACAGCTAAGATAAAACTAACTGGTAAATAATTGTGTAATTGTGTGCTAATGGTGGTATAGATGCATAGTGTGCCATATTGGTATGTCCCATAGATAAGGGGTGGCGACCAACCACACAAAAACGTTTTTATGAAAGAATAAGTAAGTTAATGTTATGCCAACAGTCTTAATAAAGAGAGAACAATGTTCCAATACCAGGCAAATACCCAATCCCTGGAGATGACATAAAAATTATATTTGCGTTCAAAATACATACAACAGGCTTTCTCTGCACCAACCTGAGAGCACTAATTACCCTTCCTAAATAATACAAAATAATAGACAACATCTATATATATTTTTTTAATTCAATTTACAGTGAGCTAAATGAAATTAAAGACCACCCTTTCTTTGTTCTTGTTCACTGCTCACTGCACTGCTCTTATAAATTGCATTTGCCATTACATTAGGTAAGATGGGAGCTCTTGCAAAATAGTCATTTTTTATGTAGCCTATTGAAAATAACGTTTTACTCTATCGTAAACTCAAATTTCAGAACAAATTTATGTCTGGAAATATTATTTGTAGATTTTAGCGTTTGGTAAATGTCAATAATACTTATCTTCTTTAATTATCACGTCCTGCCTTGTCCTCTGATTTAGCAACAACATAGACATGAACTCTATCGCATTCTTATCATATGGCGTTGCTTAACAAATAGCCTATTATATTTATTTTACTGTAAGATTACAATTGTAACTAAATGAAATGTCATCTATATGGATTTCGTGTCTAAGATGTATTCACTTAAACACGAATAATGAGTCGCCTTACAGAGTTTGTCTTGCAACATGCGTCTGAGATCTTGAACAGAGAGCGGGGTAACATTTTAACCCAGCTCGCCCCCCAGAAGAAGCGCAGCCAGTGAAGCATGCGGTTTCAGTATTCTAAAAAGCACTCCGAAATGTCGGAACTTACTGGCACCATATGCTTCAGAGTCGATATCTGTTTGCCTGGATCCAGTTCGGAAATGTAGCCTTCTTTACTTTTTGCAAAACCTCAATCGAGTTTCTCCGAAATCCACGTGCAGATAGTCCTGTAAAACAGATAAGGGAAAATTATATGACAGGCCATAATAAATTAGATTTGAATCTGAATCAAAAAGGCATACTTAGCAATTATACTCAAAGCACCAATAAAGAATGGACATGTTTTGATTCCAGATCATCACGATAGTTTTATATTTTGGGTAACAGAACTCTTTCAGTTCTGATACACAATAATGTCACACATATACACATCAGTTTTATTACTGAAACATATGGCTATAGGTCTAAGTTTACACATTTCATAAATAATATCAAAAATGTGGAGCAATACTGTGTCTATAAAGTGCCAAACAATCAAGGAGAGAATTGATGAGGAAAGGTGAAAATTATTGTTAACAGCGAATGCGCTCTCATGAAAGCGTGAGATGAAACAGTCTTGCAGTGAGCCATCAATGCATTATTTTGTCCTCACACTTCTGACACAAGGTGAGTTCAACCGGCCGCCAGAGAAAAGGCGCTCATTGAGCCCCCAGACAGTGCCGAGTGTCCCTGTATAGCGATCAGGACAATGTGCTGATTTGGCAGTCTAATTATAAATGTGCCATTTAAACATCCATTGGGCTGCAGTGCCATCTTACCTTATGAGGGAACTTGCACTCAGAGCTAACAGCAACTGTTCAAAACAAAATACCATTACGGGATCAACTTCTCCCCAACAGAGGGACGAGACGGAGGATTGTTTTTCACACAGCCCTCTTACCCAAGACAAGAACCTATTATTAGACATCGGGTTATTCTTACAGAATTGATACTCGGCTATGTTGGAAAAAAATTCGGGAAAAGTTAAGCGGTCTTTAATTAAGGTTTCAGATTCCGACTACTGGGAGGGCACAGCAAACTCATTGTATTTCAAGAAAGGTAGCAATATTGCCCGCATTTGGTTAAGATGTGAGAGGCATACACGTGCATTACCTTGACTTCAAAATCCCAAATTTACCTGCATACTTCTTGTATTATAATGTTATCTTTATTCTCGCAGCAGTTTACAAGCTCTTTATCTAGTCCGACTGAGTCTAAATTTGGGAAACACCCTCACAATGATGGTCTATCTTCTCACAACAGGCAAGTTCACTCGAACTGTGCTCCCCTTGTCTTGTCAACACGCCAATCATATTTCTCTCAATCTTATAATCAAAAGGCAAGAATAACTTACACGTTTTAAGATCTTGTTATTAGACATAAAAATGTTATTCGTCAGCAAACTAAATAAAGTCATAAATAGGCAAATAATTAGCCTGGCCGTTAAATGTAGAAAAAATAGAATCACTAAATCCCGATTCGTGATTTTTTTCACGTCTTATTACGTTGTAGAATTTAAACCTATTTGCCATTTGTTTTTTGTTTCCTTTTTCTTTAGTCGTGAGACTATTCACACCTGGCCATGGGCAACATGACAACTGCACAAAACGGCTCGACCGTGAAAATAATTACACCCATAATTACAGTTGTAGCTCACTTAGAAAGAAAACTTACTTAAACCCCCAAAATAGTCCAAGATCACCGATTAAAGTAGATTAGGAAAGGGAGCCTGTTTTTGTCCAGGTAGGCTATATTGTGTCTGGAAGGACCAGTTTTCCGATGAGTTGTTGAATTTAATTTATGGCTCGTGCATTCTTTTAAGGTCAGTTCGCCTGACCTCCGGAGAAAGTAAAGACAGAGCAAATTCCCAAGCTCCTGGAATAGGGAACAATTAATCCTCTCAGCTAACGGTTTACCATGTACTCTATTCTAAAATTGTGTTCGAATTGTGTGATGAATTATATTAAGGGCAAATAAAAAACACAGTACGGTCCAGACTATGTGAACGGGTTCAAATAAACTTGTGAAGCTCGCATCAAGAAACGCACGGGGGAGAGAAACGATAGTCTACTGGCAAAACGCAAGCATTATCAATGAATAGTACCGCTTCGTGGACAAACGTGAAATTGCCTCCCCGAGGAGAAAGTTAGCTCATCGAGCACTAGTTTAACAACAACACACGGCTGAAAATAATTGCATAATTACTTGAAATGGAATATCGCGACTTTATTTGACTAATCTGCGTCATTACAGCTGTATTGTGGACATCGTCTGAGTTTGTTCAGACCTTATGCTGTCCTCGCTGACGCACGCACGCCTCGGAACACACAACGGGTCCTTCCAACACCCTAAATTACACATAGCCTATAATGTAGGTAAGTGTATAATAGACTACAAGTAACCTAATGTTTTTGTCGTAAACCAAGGAATCACCGATTGCCGACTCGAGCAACGCTTCGCCTCCAAACCGGGACGGGCTCGTCCTCCCCGAGCGCTCCGATTTCGTGTTGTCTTCACGCTTCTATAGAAGTGACTGTCTCGCAGGCCAATAGAAAATGTTTTTGAAAATGATATCCTAAAAGTAGGCTATGTCAATCTTATTATTAGTATTCTAGACTAAATCATCAAATAGCTGCGCAACGTGGACAAAGCGGTAAAGAATACCATAGGCTACTTTACATCCAAGGAACGAACTCAGTTGCGAACTAGTAAGAAACATGCTAAATAACGCAGTTTCATGAAATCTCAAAACAACAGGTTGAAAACTAAACAATTTTACCTTGGCAAAGTCAGTGAGCAAGGGTGAGGCAGGTCTTCGCTGTATCCCGGTGTCTGTCTATTATGTTATAAAATAAGGATCACTATCTAGCGAAAGAGAACTAAAGTCTGCTGTTGTGTCCACGGGCCATATGAGGGGATCCCGTTCTCTCTATAAAGTTAGACTGTCAAAACTGCAAGGAGCTTTTGTTGTTATCTATCCTCTTTATTTCCCCTCTCTTGCTCTGAGACAACAGAAGACGATGGTTAGAGCTGTCAATCTTGGCAATCAATGCAAGCGGCCATGTCGCAAGTATTCAAAGCATTTCCCGTCGTGCAACATCAGAAAGTGAGTGGCCAGGGCATTGATCTGAGGAAGGCAAAGAGGCAGGGCTCCCCCTCCCAGACAAGGGATGCGCGCGCGAGAGAGAGGAAGAGGGAGGGAGAGAGAGCGAGAGAGGTAGAGAGCACGAGAGAGAGAGAGAGAGAAGAGCGGAGCAGAATAGTTTTTGATTGAATAATAATGACGGGAAGAGCGGTTGCTTTGGGATTGATCAACATCAACCAGCAAAACAATATTCGTGATAGATATTTAGGAACATTTACAAGCCTTGAATCTGACGGTTTAGGCTTCGCAACAAATTTTAAGCAACTGTTGTTGATGGCCCGGATAGATAGTCTAATTAATAATCAAAGTCACATTTCAAGGTAACCTACATACGACAATAATCAGTTTACAAAGTAAACTTGCAGAAAAGATTAACAAAATGAGTCATTATTTTACAGAAAATTGATCAGAATAAATCAATCTCACAACACTCTATAGGCTGCACGTATGCAGTGACCTGTTAGGTCAAATAGTCAAGGCCAACAGCAGGAGAACAGCATTAATTTATGGTATGATGAATGTTACTAGGCCTACATGTAGCGTAACATCAATGCTAGTTTTAAAATATTTCTTATAATAGTCTTTTTTTTCCTGAAAGACTTAGGGGGTATGAGTTTTGACTGTTTGATACCACTGATAAACTGAACACAGTGCAATAGCACATAGCCTTCGTCTGGCATTCCGGTTCACTGGAATGCAAAGGTGTAGACAAGGTAAGCTAAACAACTCTTCCTTCTGCGTTCAATGCTCTTCCAGATATTTTTTTTCATGTACATGGGCATAATTGTACTCATAGTCTATGAAACGATATTTATAATCTTCTAATTAGGCATGATTGGCAAATGTCAAACCACTCATCATTTAGTGTCTATTGTCATGGTCCTCAGTCGCCAGAACCTTATTAGCCTACAATTTGCTTCACTATGTAAAACGGACATGATTCAAACAATGAAAATGCGCTAAATTTATAAATAGACTATTAAATCAATCACGGATAAACGATTTACTTGATAGTATTAACAAAAAAGTTGGAAAGAATAGTCTTAAAATAGCTTTCCTGAAAGGGACATACATTTTTTGTAGCCTATTTTATTCCATCACTGTACGCTGCTATGACGAAACGCTTTTAGGAAATATAGGCCTATTAATATAGTGCAGCATTTTATAAAAGTGACAGAACAATAGTCTTTACAGTCGGTTCAAAATGTGAAAATAAAAGGGAAAATATTATCGTACCTTACAGGCTACAGTTAGCCTACACTTTTATCTACAGGTAGCCTATTGGGCAGCTGTTTTGATGGCTGATTACGCAAACATTTTGTAAACTGTCTAGGATTAAAGACAAAAGAAAACTATCGCTCTGCGATGGGCTACAGGTAGGCAAGCTGTAGCAGTAAGAACATTAAGTCACGACCACTACTTTATAAAAGCTCTGGCGAATCACGCAGACTAAATTGCAGCATAAATTTACACTATCATTTGTGAAATGCATCGGTTTCAAATTTAAATCGCAGTCGCACACACCCTTTTCAGTGGTTGATAAGAATACATTACGAGTACAAATGAAACATAAGTGGGATATGAAACACGTCGAAATACCATGGACAGAGTTTACATGTCTTAAACAACTTAAAAATGTTGTAAACTAATATTCCAGCTATGCTGTAAAAGTTAAGCAAGATTCAGTACAGACCGAACATTTTTAGCGCTCCCTATGAACATTCCATATTCCATAAGAGGACAACAGATTAACTCGTTCTATACACAAATAATACAATGCTGTACTTACAATGGCAGGGAAAGAAGCTGTAAGAAATGATGTTTGTTAAGAGTCACATAGGGTAAGGAGAGGGGAGGAGAAGATGAGAGAGAGAAAGAGAGAGACGCTTGCCAGAATACAGCCCTTCCAAGCCATCTCTGCTCAGACTCTTGTCTGTCATTCATTCTTGCATTTTAAGATGCTCTAATGATGACACAATTAAATCGCCATGTGTCACATCTTCATGTCCTGTTTTTATCAGAGGTAAAGTATTTCACGGGGCATTGCTTTCGCGACATGCAATCTATTTTAAACTTCTATATAGCCTACCATGTCAACGTCTTTTCTATTCTCCTCAAATGCAAAACTCAACCAACTTAATTTAAGTAGACAACCAAGAGACATACATTTGACAAGATTGTGATAAACACAGAGAAAATGCTACATGCATCAATTTTTATAAGCTTACATGATATTTGTTAAGAAAGAAAATGAAAAAAGTTTTGGTTTGAAATGATCTGTTTCTACTTTCACTTGGTGATGGTGGCTAAATTGTTATTTTTAACTGCGGTAAAAACGTGTCCCCTTAATTGCTATACTCATTAAGGCTGAGATTCATTAAGCTATTTACTGAACTGGCATTCCTAAGGAATGTTAGAATATGAAAACTCTAGAGATGAATTACTAGGTCTATTTAGATTAACCCGTATCATGTGCTAATATGTTAAACATATTATAGTAAACTATGTTAACAATAAAGCTATCAATGATGTATTTTCTTCAACGTTATCGTATTATTATTTATTTGTTATTTTTTGGAGTAGATTGATTTAATGAAGCTGGAATTGTGGAGATCGCTCGTGTCAGTGTTGGACGTGCCTCATACGCCACCCTTTGGTCACTTTGAGAAATGCGCTCTTGAACTTCACAGTTGTTTCTCACACCCAAAGTACAGTTTGTCTAACTGTATAACAGTGTTGTTTTGAGGTATTTTATTCAAAAACACATAAGTGAGGGTGTCAATACATTTACTCGGTGGTTGCCGAACTAGTCTGTGAAACACTCGAAGGAAATCAATGATTTGCGTATAGAAAGCATTTGACATTTATGCACAGTACTGTTGTTATAAAACATTTAATAAATACAAAAAAATAATAACATGTCACATTTACGATTACAAAATATAGGCAATTCCCTTTTATGTTAACCTAAAAAAATATTAGACTCAATGCAATGTGAGATTTATCTATCAGATGTAACTTCATAATAGACCTCAGACCTCAAAACCCGCCATATTGTCTGTTGTTTTGTGCTCCTTGTGTATCTCTAAACAAGCTGGTCTGTCGGAGCTGTGTAAGAAGCTCGTGTCCATCCAACATGTTGTGGGTAAGGCAGAAGCATCGATCACATTTGCATAGACTGAGATGCTTTGATGCATTTTGAAATGCAAGTCTAGCTCATAAATATTTGAAAAGGAGAGTGCATGAAAATCAACATTTTTGTTACATTAAATTAACATGTGTTCTTCTCCTGTTCTGCATGGTTAATTAGGAAACAGCATTCTGTCAGAGCTGATAAGGAGTATGATAGGATGGTGTGAGACGTTGGGTTGTCTTACGGAAACCACACTGTGTCTACTCAGCATCACTGCTGCATGCTTCCTATGAAGGAGCCTAGCTTACAGTCATGGTTCTTCATGGAGTCCACTCTCGAGATGATGTGCTACACAGCAATGACATTCAGAAATCAGATACAAAACAGACTGAAATGTTTGACAGGGATAATAAATAAGATCTAGAAAATAACTTAATACCATTACTTATTACCAATTTATAGTTTAAAAAAAAGATTGTGTAGGGAGTCAGATGGCTGAGCGGTTAGGGAGTCAGGCTATTAATCAGAAGGTTGCCGGTTCGATTCTGGCTGAGTCAACTCCAAGGTTGGTAGGACATTATGTTTGCATTCGTAGACTTTGAGTACAGCAGAGGACTCATAAAGACAGAACATTAAAAAACTGCAGTCATGTGGCAGGAAACGGAGGCTGGGTCCTACACTATTAACTTTTGCTGGTTGGAAAACCAATTCATTATTATGTTTTTTGTTGATGGCAAGACATGGTAATTATATAGAATAGTTGCACGAGACAGACATGTTTGAATCATATTAGATCTTTGTAAAATAGGATTTACACTTTTGAAGTTTGTGCATCAACCTTTTCCAGTTGAGATGTTGAACATAGCATTGGACACAAAAACGTCAGAAATGGCATTGACATGGTCATTCCACGCTTACTGTACCAACGGCTTCACAGGCAACTGGTTGATATTGGGGAAAGGCAGTCTTTATGTGTATTGTCCCTGAGATGTGTGTCTCACAATGTATTATGATCATGTGTAGAAAAGGGATGGCATCACATGACCCAACACTTTGAAAGCAAATCATGTATTTTATTTGTATATATCCTATTAGCATAATTAGTTTTGTAGTGTACAATATCTGTTACCCCTGACCAAATATGCAGGCCGTTGAATTTAGAACCATACTGTAATGTCCAGCTATTTATCATAACTGATAAGCCTGAAATGTGCGAAGGATACATGTAGTCCTCCTTAAAACGTTGATTTGCTGATTCAGTTTTGCCAGAGAAATGTTTATAGAATACTATAAGAAACTTAAGTCATGAAAGTTCAGTGCTGTCTCACCTGGGATGTGTAAACTACAGTGTAATTCCCCATAATGATTTATTTTGGTAAACATTGCTCTGCATAATTTTGAAAGCCAACAATGCTCCCTTTATGTGCTTCCTTGGCCAGTTAGGTACTTTCCAGGGCTGCAATAGTGAACGGTGCCCTGCGGTAACTACATTACAGATTAATAGTGGAGCTCTAAAGAGCAACCATGCAAAGTTACAGTTTACAGAAAGTGTTCACTCTAGAACTACAGCATACTGTAACTGTACAGCAGCCATAATCAAGACATGGCCTAGGCTTTCACGCACATACACCCTTCAGTTGACTCTCCAGTCTGAACGTGGACCAACCATCAATAACCAACACAAACCCCCACAATTAAATTATTAATGAATGCTAAGTTATGTAATTAACTAAAGCAACATTTGCATACATGCACATAATCAGTTTCCCAACTGGACCTGTAAAGTGGGACAGTCTGTTCCCATTAGCTGACCCAAATCTTTTACTTGTAACTCTAGATTTCGTCAAGAACTCGTCAAGTTTAGTCAGTATCTAATAATTCCTTTTAAGTGAACAGAGAACGATTGATTAATTATGTTGCAATGAGGAGAGCAACATGCTGTGTCTCTTAATCAACACATTTGTAATGAAACATTGAAATACTGTAATCATGGACTTTTGCCCTTGTCAATATTTGCCAGATGATCAATGAGTAAATTAAGAATTCAGAAAAAAGAAAGAAACCATAATAGTCTATTTGTTGTTGCTTCATCAATCCACAGTATTTATCTTGATGTATCTTAATCACATACATGAGCACGCACACACACACACACACACGGCTGAACTAAGTGGGTGGACTACGGTTTGTTCACTTCCGTCTGTTTTCCAGTGCCAAGAGAGTGTTTCACCTTAATGTGTTATGAAAGGTGCAGCTGTTTGGCTTCCAAAGTTAGGCGGTAACTCGTGGATCAAAGAGGATGCCCAAAGGCATTTCCTTCATACTCAAAAAGCCAAATTTACTGTAGGTATTGTTAATGGCTTGCACTTAAAGAACATGAGAGTAAGTCTTTGTTTTGTTTAACACAGCATTTCTTAAACACTCAAACTTAATCATTAATATGTAGAGCATGTGTGTTTGATGAAAAGCTAATTGTAGCAAAGCAAATGGGAATACAATAACACAATAAAGGGTCTGGTGTCTCAATCCAGTTAAGGGTAACCTTACAGTATGTGACTGATAAGAAGCTGCTGCCTGTGGACATCACAGCTTTTCTCTGCTATTCTCTTTCCCTGTCTGTACTGTACGCTTGTTTGAGAGAATATCCAGCTCTTTTTCTCCTCAATAATTGAGCATCTCGCCACCCCTTATTAAATCATGTATATTGAACTTGAAATGATAAAAGAGCATAACGCACCACTTTATAATCAAATGATCTTTTGTATCGGATCTCTTGATTCAGCACATGTGCAGTTGGGAGTCTTGTACAACGAGCAAACCTACGATGTGTGGTGACAGGGCCAGACCAAGTCAGCCTGACCATCCGTTAGCAAGAAAATCCTAAATCATTCATGCCTAAAGAAACAGACTGCTGCGGAAGTTAAGTTGATCCTCAGAAGTCTGAAGTGAAGGCTATGGGACACATCGAGTGTGGTCCCAATCTTACATTCTAACATTCTACCATTAGACCAAAAGAGATTTTTGTGTGACAAAAGGCACATGTTCTCCCAAAAGTACCCAGCAACAAGAAGAGCGCCAACTCATGTCTCTGTGTACAACGAAGAGTCTTTCCATGATCCAGCAAGGACTATTTAGTTAAGGATTAATGCGTGAGCCCTTGATTACGTTTAACAGAACAGGACAGAATTAGCATAATAGGGCCTATTTCATTCTCTTTGAAGTCCGGAGCATAGAATAACAAATGTATATAAACCAGCAGCCAAACGTCAATAAATGGAAATGCCACAATCCTCTGTGGATGGTCTTGGGTGGATTTCTGCAAGAAGAGGGTGAAAGGAAAAAAAAAACAGCCTGTTTATTGCAAAATAAGCAGAATAGCGGATGTGATGGGTCTTCTTGCCACCAGGGCTAGCAGGCGCTCTGGGGCCCCCCGCCCCCACTCCTGCAGATGGGATGGAGGGAGAGAGGATGTGGGCAGCTCCCACAGTGGAGCTTGGGGAGGTGCATCCCATCTCACAGGTGTTTTCAAAGCCCTCCACACTGCAGACTAGGGTGAGTAATTACTCTCCAATTAAATATAAAGATCTCACAGGGGAGGGAGCCGCACACAGGCCCACTTCTGGCTCACCAACCAGAGAAGCCTGCGCTGCATACTGCATTCAAAACTTACGGCTTACGGCAGCTATCAATATACAGCATTTCATGTCTGATGAATGACACAGACGGATAAAACAATGAGCATCGACGGCCCAAATATTTGGGCTTTGTAGTCGTAAAGATCCCAGTGTGGAGTAACACTATGTTTAAAAACTTACCGAAGTTCAATAGGCTGCCATGTTTTACTCAAGAGGTTTTCATTACAATTGCATGGGGGAAAATCATGATTTAAAGATATGATTCTATGCTTCAGATACAGTGTTAATACAAGCACACCTTGGTTGAAAATGTAGAGACACAGAATTAAAAATGCCCTTTTTAGATGGAAAAGCTTTGAACTAAAGACATGTTTCAAGGAGTTTTTCTGCATTGAAACTTCACCTCCTTTGAGCCTATTGAAGTTTGATTCCCCTTTTCAAATAAAAGAATGAAATTTAAGAGGTCAAAGCAATCAATAGAGATGTTCAAAGGGAATCCTTGGCGCTGTGATGAGGCCACATTTGTATTTTTCCTTTGTACATGGTTAGCATGAATAGAGGGTTATCATGCACTCTAGGAGTTTAAGATAAAGGCTGCTGACAATTCTTTTTCTTCCTATGAAGATTTCAAAACAGAGTCAAACATGAAAAGTGTTACTGTCATCCATTGAATGTCTGTATTTCGAAACTGCCATTTTGAGTTATTCATACATGATATTGACAAGTGATACCGTAGTAATGTGAATGTATAAAACTGCTCTTGCTGAACATAATCTAACAACAAAACTTCTAATGAGGCAAAATACCATGTTAATATCTTTAATATTTACATTTAGAAATACTCATTGTGCAACCTGCCAAATTGATCCAGAAAATATTAAGTTAAAGGTTATTTTCTTCTGGATGTTGTAAGCAAAAATAAAGTTCATTTGGCAAGCTAATAAGAGACTGGCAGTGCTAGATAAACATGAACATCATATTTCAAGTTATTTGGTGTAAGAAATTCATCTGAGCTTTGACAAAAATACAATCAACATGACACGTGTTTAGTACCACATATTCATTAGGACCATCCGGTTGGTGAACAAGTTTTACATCTCTCTTCCAAAAAATACAAGTTTTCCAATTCAGACCGCACTGCAAGTCAAAGCAAAACATCCCCTTCATCTCAAAAATATCACTTTCAATTCCTCACTTCGATACAGTTTGTTAAAAGTGCAATAACAAGTATAAAACTTTTTTTCTATTACAGTATTAACCTTTGTTACACAACTCCGAGTTAGTATGCACAGCAGCATCCACAGCAAAATATCTCAATTTCCTCAGGAAAATAGTTACTTCTTTTGAGCTATTACAAATGTATTACCAAGTCAATACTGCGTGTGACACTGAGTGCAGATTAGTTAGTTAGCTAGCGATCCTCTATGGTTTGAACGGTGTAACTCTCAGAAACAAAAGGTGTCCCTTTTTCTTTCTTTCTCTCAGTCTGTCTTCAAGACTCCAGGTTGGGTTGGGCGTTGTCTTCTTGAATAACACCTCAGTGTCCAGAAACTGCTTTGGCTGAGGGAGCAAGGACAGGGAAAAGAACATGAGTCAACCAAGAACAAGCCAAAATGGAATGATGCAAGGAGGTGAAAGAAAGCATATTCTAGTCAAATTTTCTAGTCAAAACAGTTGGACTAACATTGTGTGCTGGTGATATATGAATATGAAAATAATATATATTCATACCAATGAAGTGAATCTTATTGTTAGTACGTGTGATTTGGTCACACCAGTAGAACATCTAGCATTGCTAGTAACAACGTGATTTGATTGAATCTTTCTGGTACATACAAGACTGCTACCATACAATGAACTGGTGAAAAGGTGTTACTAGTTCCATGAAAAACCATGACAACCTTTACAATGCGTGACCATCCCAAAAGCCAAGCTATGGTACCACAGAGTGACAGAGAGATTCACAGAAGGAAGGGATTGTACCTTACTACCTGGTGAACTGGTAAACATTGTCCGCTCTCTTTCTCTCTGCACAGACAGCATGTCAACATAGTGGGAGAAGTGTTTGGGTTAAATACCACATACTCGACTCTTTCGATCAAATCAGAAAACCCTCAAACCCAAAACTGCAAACACAAACGTCGACACAGCATGCGGTACTGGAATGAGACTGGGTCTGTGGTCAAAGGGCTTCCATACCTTACTGGACATGAAAATGGTATCAGTGATAATTTGTTCTGTGACAAACATTTCAAAACCCATGCCCACAGAACCATCTCCTGACCACTGTGACCCATCTCCACCCAACCACACACGGTGCCCCCACAACCCAGCAGCTAAGCTCAACACATGAGGGGTGTGGAGGTGTGTGTGTGTGTGTGGGGGGGGGCTTTATAACAAACACAGAAGAAGCACAGAGACACACACAAGCATGAGGAGACACACAACCCCAAACACAAGTAGCTGCACAGCTGTTCAGGAGGGTTGCTGTTGGTGACGCTCAGTCCAGGCCCCCCAGAACCCCCCCGTCCCAAGAGAGGAGAGCCCATCCCCTGACCACAGTGGAGCGCTAGCATTATTGTCCCTACAGTTCTCCTGCACGAGTGGAAACAGCGGAGTCCCCAGCCCACAGATGGGAGGGCTAATTAGGAGCGGAGGAATACAGCTGTTCCTCCACCGTCAAGGTGCCAGGGCGAAAGGTGCCTCCCTTCTTTTGTTAATTACACACAATGCACAAGGAGCGTTTGTTTTACACCCCCCCCCCCTCCCCTCCCCTCCCCCGCCACCCCCCTCCCACTCTCATCCACCGTGTGTACACGTGTTGGCAAAGGTACAAGAAACAATTTGCAGACAATTAACACAGTGGGGATGTGGTGGAAGCCTGCAGATGTGAAGCAGCTGATGATAATGGGAGAGGAAGGGGGTCCTCTTGGTGTGGCGAGGTGCGTCGGGCCCAGAATCACAACAGAGCAGGGAGCATGCAGAGAGGTTGCAGACACACGCGAGGCCCCCCGCTCCGCGGCGAAGGCGAACATGCTGTTAGTCCTTACTTTGTTTTGTTTTTTTTCCGCTGCGGTTAGACAAACGTGTAGTGAAATCCATTGCTTAGAGGAGGAGGAGGAGGGGGGGGAGCCTGAGACACAGGAGGAAGAGGAGGAGGAAGAGGAGGAGGAAGAGGAGGTGGTGGAGGAGGAGGAGGCATGTTGGGGAAGTTAGCCTGAAGTGGCACTACGGAGGAACAGGGAGAGGGACACAGAGAACAAGAAGGGGGGAAGGCATTAGTCACAGGAGAAGACGAGGAGCAGTTCTCTGGTACATGCTTAATAACTGAAGGTCACCAATTACAACATCCCTACAGCCACTACCATATACCGTAGTACCATGTACTACCATATACAGAGCTCTTTGATACTGCATGAAGTGCATTAACGCCAGGTACTATAGGTACACAGCGAGTCAATCCGAACCGAACAGTTCATATGGCATTGGGTTTCTGCAAATTTATGTTAGCATTATAAAGCTTTCCCACATAATCTTCCAGAAAAGTTTCACTTGTTATTCAGCCCACCCACACACAGCAGCTCTCTCCCTTCCACACCAAAGGTAGAGATGAGTTCCTGAGACAGTCTCTTGACAGCTTGCCACTTACAATATTCTCTGATTTATCACTATGCTGGAAATATTGTTATAATGGCTGACCTTCTGTTTTACAGTGCAGAACAGTTTTACAGAACATCCTGATGGCTTGAGTGTAAGTCAGTGACAGGCTTGAGTGAACCTGCCTGTCTGCCGGCCTGCCTGCCTGCCTGCCTGTCTGTCTGTCTGCCCTCCTGTCTGCCTGCCTGCCTGCCTGCCTGCCTGTCTGTCTGCCCTCCTGTCTGCCTGCCTGTCTGCCTGCCTGTCTGCCCTCCTGTCTGCCTGCCTGCCTCTGTCTATCTATCTGCCTGCCTGCCTGCCCACTCGCCTGCCTGCCTGCCTTTTTGCCTGCTTCAGAGTAAAGATGAAAAGTGAGCTGGGTGTCTTTTATGAGGGTTCAGAGCCATGTTCAAAGAGCCAGCTACAGGACGCAGCGAGAGGGAGAGAATCTGAGCAGGGCTTAACTGGATCATTGATCAGAACACAAAATAGCCTCATCAAGACATTCCTCCCATGTTTAGAATACGCCACATGGATGGCAATTAGCGCTCTCTGTGCTCATCTGATCTCCACTAATAAGGAATAATGTTCAGTTATTAGGACGAGCGTCCTGATCACTCAGCTCTTCGTCTTCCCCCTCCTCATCCCTCCGTCCATCCGTCTGGCAGCCTTGAAAGCAAGCTCACCTCCTCCCCTCTCATCCAGAGGATGTCAACGTGATGCCAGCAGGATTTTACTGATATTGTCAGACACATACTTTTATGGCAGTGATTTCTGAAAGTGAGTGTTCATATCTGAATGAAAGGCTAAAAGGAAGTCCTTCGTCCAAAGCAGACATATTTATTTCCAGTGACAGGTCATTGGCAGTGGGTATAAAGCCTGCACAGTTCTGAGAAGACATTAAAAAGTCTGTTTGTATTACGGTAAGGTAGGACCCAGATCTGCAGCACATATATAATTTAGAAGTTTTAAAAGTCAAAAGAGTTGTGTGTGTGAGAGAGGGATGGATAAAGAGAGATAGAGTACACTGTGTGTGTGTGTGTGCGTGCGTGTGTGCGAGAGGGAGAGAGAGAGAGGGAGAATATTGGACCTACCTGCCACCTGTTTGCTCTTGAGGGAGGCCTCTGAGGCCAGTGCATAAGACATGGTGATAATCCTCTCCTGCTGCTTCAAGGCCGAGTTCAGGTTCACCAGCTCTGGCTTTGACACGGTCACAGGAGGAGCTAGGTTCTGGACGCTGAACACACACACACACACACACACACACATGCACACACACTGTTATTATCATCATAAAAATGCTCTAAAGATTAAACAACCGGGTTAGGTACACACAAGAGAGGTGTTTGGAGTTAGGTACACACACACACCAATCACATACACACGCACGCACGCACGCTCCCAGTACTGCTCCGAGGGTGTGCTGCTCTGTACCTGGACTTGGCTAGGATGCTCTTGATTCGCTCCACCTTGCGATGGCGTTCCTCCAACTCCTGAGGGCTCAGGGGCTCCTCAGGCTCCGAGTCGATGTAACGCTCTGGGATACACACCTTCTGAGGCTTGGACAGCTGCACGCACACACACGAAAACACACACACACACACACGTGATAACACAGATGGAGAGTTTTTGTCCATATGGACTAAATCATTACAAGCGTGAATAAACAGACTCTGATCTCCAGCAACATCCTAATCCCTTGTTTAACTGTGGGGTCAATTTCCCGCTCAGCCTGTGAAAAGATGGTTGTGTGGTAGTCGAGTTGTCAGTCGGCCTCTTTTGAAGGCGAGTCAGTCTATTTTGAAGGTCAGTCAGCCTATTTTGAAGGCGAGTCGGTCTATTTTGAAGGTCAGTCAGTCCATGGAGCAGGTGAGTCGTCTATTTTGAAGGTCAGTCAGTCCATGGAGCAGGTGAGTCGGTCTATTTTGAAGGTCAGTCAGTCCATGGAGAAGAAGCGACCATGCTGTGATGCAGGAGGGTTGAAGGAGCTGTCCAGTCAGGCTGCTCTCTACCTCTTTGTTGAGGTCCAGATCGTACTCCAGGGGCTCCAAGTCCACCTCGCGGGTCGGTGTGGTCGCCGAGCGGAAGGTCAGCCACTCGTCCGAGTGGGAGCGCGGCCTCTCCTCCCCCTGGACCACGCCCCGCGCCTCCTCGCCCTGCACCGCCCGCTCCAGCAGCTGCAGGTCAAACTCTTGCTCTCTCCTCCACTGGAGCGCCAGAGGGAAACAAAACTTGTCAACCCCACAACCGCTGCTGCCGGCACACACAGGTCACCGACAACATGGATGGCGTTGAAATAGATACTACGCATATACAGTATATTTATCTTTAAACACAGACTGCATGACTGGAAATCGACATTGTTTGGGACTTACTGTTGGCAGAATTGGAGTTTCTGCAAATGTCAAAAGATATATACCATGCTGGAATAGATCTGTGTACTTTCAGTTATGTCCATTAACATGTGAGAAGTGTTCATGTTGCATATATGTACACAAATGATTCAATAAAGACAGATCAAACACATGAGATGCACGGCATGGCCTTCAACATGGCTTCCCTTTAGCATGTACGGGCATTTATAAATGAACAAGGATGTTGTCTATGTGCTAGGCAGCATGGAGAGCATCCATCCCGTGTTCCCAGGACACAACATGC
>NC_085027.1:14248569-14268569 GCF_963692335.1 Osmerus eperlanus | reverse complement strand
TACAGTTCGCCTGGCCATGTGCCTGGCTGTGTGTGTGATTATGTATGCGTTTGTGTGTGCCCGAGCCTGCGTCTGTGTGTGCCTGCGTCAGTGTGTGTGTGTGTGTGTTTGTGTGTGTGCGTGCGTGCGTGCGCACGATGGTAGCTGTGTGGCTGTGCTCCTGACCTGAGTGAGACCAGTGCGGTTCATATGAGCCTCCAGAGCTGACCTCAGCCAGTCCACATCTCTCTCCAGCTTGCTGTACTCGTTCCAGGCATTTTCCATCTCCTGCTCAAATCACACACACACACACACCCACACACACACACATAAGGAGAAGAAACAAAAAATGTACAGTACGCGACGTTGGTCAGTCACGACCACAACCAAAACCCATTTCCTCTCAGTACCAGAACCGCGATGCTACAAACGCCTGCAAGGACCCATTGACCCAGGCAATGCTTGCTGTGTCCAGCGTTCAGGGGGAGGGGATCAGTCTTACCGTGGACACCTGAGAGATCTCAGCTCGGATGTGCACCACGTCCTCCTGCAGCAGCCTCTGCTGGTAGGCGATCTTCTCAGCGTGGGCCGGCTGGTCCTGGTACTGCTCCATCTGCTGGTGGGACACGTCCAGGACCTCTTCCAGCTTGTCCTGGACCAGGACACACACGCACACACAGAGACACAGTGCTGTCTGATCGGGAGGTGGAAGCAGACGTTCGTCGCGTACGTGAGAGGGAAGTTAAGCAGCACACTCTGGCATAACCACCCCCCCCCCCCCCCCCTCCCGTGCACACCTTGTCTTCCTTCAGGGTTCGTATCCTGGCCTCCAGCTCCTGTAGGATCTTGTCTTGTTCACACAGTCGACTTAGCTTCACCTAAAGAGGAGACAGGACACAGCCGTGCTCTAGTCAGCAGCACAGAGCTGGGGGCCAGGCGAGGATCTCGTTTCCGTCAGGGGGGCCCTCTCCTCACACAGTGAGCTACCCTTTCACACACACACACACACACACACACACCACAGCCTGGACAGATGAATTGATAGTCTGCAGCGGTCGGCGCCATTAGTAAATATGTCAATAAGTCCCATCTCTGTGAAAAGCCCTCAGGAATCACATTCATTCGTCTCTTTTGAGATATCAAAAGAGGGCTTCGTACTGTCTGGCTGAGAGCGTACACTGGTAATGCCCATTACCAGCAATCATAATCAAATATCCATATTTTAGTATTCACTTTTCTAAAGAAGAGGGCTTATTGAGAGTGACATATTTGTTTTCCCAGAAATGGGTTATGTGTTTGTGAAAACAACATAAAATTGCCTAAGATGACAGTCTTTCTCACAGTTTATTCTCTGCTCTATTTATCATTCTGTTCAATTAATAATTAAGCTGTTTCTTATTTCACTGCACTGTATATTGTTGTTTTTAATTGCATAAAATATTCATTGTTCAGACAATTTCACCAGCAAATTCTTATAAATTCTTAAACTGGAACAATGCTAATGAAGAAAAGCCAGGACATCCATCTCATTTACCTCCATTCAAATGAAACAAAAGCATGAAAAAGCAAGATTAGGCTAATCAAACAGAAAAATTTAAGAGCCCAACATCTAAAAGATCCCATTACATGTATTTTTCTCTTTCAAACTTGCAGGCTGGGTTCAAGTCTGTGGTTGTATTTCTCTGGGTGTGTGTCCCTACAGTACAGCAACCCCCTCTCCCTTCCCTCCGCTGCTTGTGTTTACCACAACTACTCCTTCACCAAGCCCTCAGCTGCCTCGCCGGAGTGGGGAGTGTCAGAAGTGGGGAACGATAGATCTCGACTGAGAGAAAAGAGGAGGATAAACTAGGAGTTTATCAGCCTGGTTCAGCGGGGAGGAAGAAGAGGGCATACTTACATCAGCATCGCTCTCTGCTATTTTAACAGGTCTTGTAGGCCTGTCTTTTACAGTTTCACGTCCAGTAACCTGAAATGTCCCACAAGCACAAATGCAACCTTATTTTTCTCACAAAATAGTTTCAAAACCACCTTTCAAAACCCACAAGAGAGGTAAGCTCTCGTTCAGTAAACAGCAAACAAACAATATTACATCAACAAACAAGCAACACGGTGAGATCTTTGCAGGACTGGGTGAATAGGGGAATTACAGCAGCAAACAACATCAAGGCAAACATAATGGTTTAAATTCACAAAAACAACTTGGACAGCTGATAGTTCATTGAAGCCAGTGCAACACAAGTGCTTTGAAAGCGGTGCATAGTCAATAATGGGCAAGCGTCTTCTGCATCAGTGTGTCTGGGAGGAGAGGAGTGGACCGCAGAGCTTGTCTGGTATTGTGAACCTGAAAAGGTTCGCCTGCTTCTGAGCAGACGACTAGGCTACCTAGCTGTTCGAGCCACATCAGGTCCAGTAACCCTGACTGCTACAGCACAGTTGGATTGAATACAGAACTAACGTTAGAAATGCCCGTTTGCACAGGGCATGAAGACACGGGTGTTTTGAAAGTGTTTCATCAAAAATGGCCTCCAAATTGGAATTACGTCAAGATGATTCATGTTACTGTTCATCAATATTGACATTTCCCCCCAAAATAGCACCATTGTTGGGATTGAATTTCCGTGCTAAGAAGCCAAGCAGACAGGACAGGCCAGGGGAGAGAGTCATCCAGCACATCCAGGAGAGAGACTGCATGCAGAGGGTCAGTCACACAGGAAGAAGGCCTCCCTGGTCCATAACTACAGCAGCAGCCCCTGGGCAACCCAGGGCAACCCGGGGCAACCCGGGGTAACCCAGGGCAACCCAGGGCAACCCAGGCCAGCCTGCGTACGACACAACTGGATGGTATGTAGATATACATATTCCAAGCAGGATCCTTGGTAACACCCTGAACTTAACATCGACTCAACAACTAGGGAGTCAGATGGCTGAGCAGTTAGGGAATCGGGCTATTACTGAGAAGGTTGCCGATTCGATTCCCGGCCGTGTAAAATGACGTTGTGTCCTTGGGCAAGGCACTTCACCCTGGCCTGGGATGCACACGCTGGCCTGGGATGCATCTCTGAGGTTAGGGGTCTCTTTGTATGCACACCATCCTTACATTCCAACTGACCCCAAAACACGGAGTGGAGTTTTCTAACACATTGTGTACGTTAATGACCAACGGGTCGATACGTCTGATCTGTTTCAAAACAGGAAATGGGGAGGTGAAACAGGACACGGATTAGAACCCCCCACTCCAAGAAACAAGAATGTTAGTTAAGGCTGTGGTGTCATACATACAAATCATTTTGGGATCAAAGCCTTTGAGCTTGACGCTGCTGAAGCTGGTAATAAACGTGGTACAGCAAGCAGCAGATGTCCATCGGTAGCATGTGCTGATGGGAAGTGAAGTTTCAATGTGCTCAACATCGCTTCCCGCCAGAGCACACACACTTCAGACCAGCATCTAGTGTGAATGTACTTGCATTGTAAGCTTTGGCTTGTCACATTCGACAACAGTAGACAATATTGTTGATTGATATAACTACTGTTAACAGTTGTGGGCGTGAAATCTTTATATCAAACAAGTTGTATGTATTGCAGAGAGGAAGACACAAAAGGTAACGCAGAATGGCTTAGCTCCTCACACTGAGAGCAAACTGTTTTAGTAGGTTAAAGCACACAGATAGCAGTTCAGAGTTCCTAGCAGTCTGCCCTGAGGAGGGGGAAGAGGGAGGGGGAGAAGGTGAGGAAAGCAGGACAGCAGACCAGAGAAGGGGACAGGGGGGAGGGAAGGAGAGAAGACGAAAGGATTAGATTTCTCAAGGCCCACCTTCAGATCTAGATACTCCAGGTCCTTCTTCAGTTGTATGTAAGTATCATCAGCCTTAAAGTGAGGAAGGACGGAGAGACGAATCACAAGACAGGAAGCTGCAAAGGATGCTGGGACATTGGAAGACTCCTCGGGCTTTGGAACAGCAGGATTCTAGAAATCTCGACTTCATTCTCATTGTAGATAATTAAGGACGTTAGGTTCGATTGATTTGGTTATCCGAATTCAAAACATAGTGGGAATCATTTAAATATATATTTTTGGCAGGAGGGTTCGAAAGGAGCATTTTGGTTTGTTTCCCAGAGAAAGGGAGGGTGTCCCTTAATCCACAGCCACATCGTTCTGGTGTGGGAATATCCACGTCTACATGAGCATGAAGAGATGGTATTGTAGCCTTAGCAGTGATGGACACTGAGAGCATATGCCATGGAGCACCTTTGCAGTTTCTCTCGTTGGCAGGTGTCATGTGCCCAGACAACAGATGGCAGGTCCGGGCACAGAGAGGAGCTACTGTGGGACTGAGGGCTGGCATCAACACTGATCTGTCTCAACGACACAGCAATGTGGCACGACATCAGGAGAGAAATACAGCCCCGTCGATACGATTTCCCAAATTTGCAAAGATGTTAAACAACACAGGTTTAAGTCAGTGTGACAAGCAGGCGGTGAGCATAACCAACGTGCAGCATGCTTTGGCGTGAGTGCTTTGGAGACGCCGTCATCTCGCGGTGCGTTCGACGCGACGAGGACGGGAAAGCTCCACGGGTCGGGCGCACCTGGCGGGCGCGCGAGGCCGGACATGCACACAGCAACAGCACTCCGACGATGAAGCCTGCACCCACCCAACCTCAAAGAGACAGCACCGACACACTCACGCAGGGTAATGGATGGTGGGGCCTGGGGACACCGAGTCACAGACTGGGGGGGGGGGGGGGGGGGGTGTATGGTTTCCACGATGCAGAGGTGCAGAGCTGCGAGGTGAGGGGGATGAGGGGGGGGGTTGCGGGGGTGGCCCCAGGGAGGGGCGCGAGGGTCCCTGACCTGCAGGCTGTGGCCCAGGAGGCTGCTGTACTGGTGCTGCAGGTGAGCCAGCGAGTTGCTGTGCACGTCGGCGGCCATCTTGGCCTGGTGCCTCCTGAGCTGTATGAGCAGCAGGGTGAGCTCCTCCGGCTGCAGCCCCGCCCAGGGGGAGGGGCCAGGGGTCAGAGGTCGGGGGGGGGGGGGACAGCAGGGAGAGAGCAGTTCATCAATTGGCCATTGGGAGGGCAGCACTGGGGCCGGGGCTCAACAACAGAGCAGGGCCATGTTGAGCAGCCTATCCCATCCGAGACATTAGACCTACCTCTAGGTACTATAGCCCGACTAAACCAGAATTTTGATACTATTTTAATATAGCCATCTTTTGTTGGGTATGACATTTCGCAAGGTTCCTCCCCAGTGTAACATGACTTAAAACAAGACTTCTGCTGATAGTAAAGATAGAGGTCAGGTACCGTTTTGCCATGCAGGCTGGGTGCACTGACAGTGTGTGTGATGTAGCCCATGGTTGGAATTGACCTTCTGTCCATCTGAGCGGTCTGTGGAGACACAAAAACAGCAAGTTCTTCAGGAGCCAGCATTACATAATATCAAACAGAATGTAGAATGAAGAACAACATTTCTTCCGGGGGTGAAGACAGTCTGTGATGCTGGTAACATTGCTACCTTGGAATATTCTCTGCTATGGACCATTCTAACTCAAGTATCAAACCAAAGTCAAGGCACTGCCTCAGAATCTGTACACAAATGTGTGCACACAGCAGATTTGCGTTCTCAGTGACTCCATTTAGTTTATTTCCACCTCCTCTTATTTGAAAGTAGGTGGGCCCCCAGTTTAAGTTGCTATAGGGCTCGAAAGGTTGGACGTTTTTGCTTATTGCACGGAATTGCCAGGCCTAGGCCTACCACAGAGCTGTAAAATGACACAAACAACAAGAGATTTAATTAACTACACATAAATTATACCCAACCTGCTTTCTTAAAATAACATTTGTTTGCTACCAGCAAGAGAAACACTGTGAGCCATCCCCTTTGAGATTCCCCTGCCACTAGGTTTTTTGCTGTATAATAGGTTTTTTATTTAAATGTGAGATCAGAAGAAAGAGACGGCCGGTTGCTGATGGTTGAGATCCAGTGGAGATGTTTATAGGGTGCTAAGGAGCCCTGGGCTAACTGCATTAGCCCTTGATAACACACACTTTAATGATTATTCCACAGGGGGCTACAGGGAAACACTCCATAGAAGTACACACTGCAGCCAAAGACACATTATCAGCCTTAAAGATGCTGCATACACCAAAACAAAGTTCATCTGCTGACTAAATTTAGTTTTCCCACAAACCCGTGCTCTTTCGGATGGTCCCCACATACTTGGTCTCCCCTCGTTTAAAATAGACATCTTCCTCTCTGATGGATCATAATCCGAGGAAAGGCGTGCTATTTGAGACGTAGTAATTAGTGACTCGACGGCAGCGGTCGGGTGATGCGCTGACGGCCGAGCTGCGGCGATTTGTTGACATGACTGAGGGTGGATGCTGGTGTGGAGGTCTGGGTGCTGGCTGCAGGGGGAGATTCTCACATGTGGAGGGTGTGGCTGGGACAGCGCAGGGCCAGGGGGGAGGTAACGTCTCTCTCTCACACACACACACACACACACCCTATGTCAGAGCGTGGGGACAGTGTGGTGTGAGGAGGTTGGGAGTTCACACACACAGACACACAGTCCCCCACCTGTGGAGCCAGTAAGGGTGTGGGACTGTGTGAGCAGCTCAACATCAAAGTGTGTGTATGTGTGTGTGTGTGGGGGGGGGGGGGGGGGGAGTTGAAGGCGGACTGCTTCTCAAGCTCAGCTTCCCAAGCTGGGCCCTTCCTCTACTGGTTAACACAGAAAAAGCGGCCTTTGAGCCAAGAGGAACTAGATGAATCCACTACAAAGGGAATGTCCTCAGACAGTGTGAGAATTCATGTTTTCGGGGATGTTCTGAAACTGTGCAACTTTAAGTTTGCCACTGTCCCACGACTAACTCTTTCAGTTATCTCCTCCGAGGTTGCTTTGATACTCATGGGGGTTTTCTCACATTTGTCAAAGAGTGATGCGGCAGAATTAAATATATACAGTAGTTAAGGTTATCCTCTAAGTTGTACCCACATTTCCCCAAGTGAGAGTGACCTCCAGGATACCTAGGAGACCTGGGGAGCAGACCTACCTGGGGAGCAGACCTACCTGGGGGCAGACCTACCTGGGAGCAGACCTACCTGGGGAGCAGACCTACCTGGGGAGCAGACCTACCTGGGGGAAGACCTACCTGGGGGCAGACCTACCTGGGGAGCAGACCTACCTGGGGAGCAGACCTACCTGGGGGAAGACCTACCTGGGGGCAGACCTACCTGGGGAGCAGACCTACCTGGGGAGCAGACCTACCTGGGGAGCAGACCTACCTGGGGAGCAGACCTACCTGGGGAGCAGACCTACCTGGGGAGCAGACCTACCTGAGACACCTGTGGGCAGACCTGTCTGGGGGAACTGGAGCCTGTGGAGTCTCCCGGAGCCACCTCATCCAGGGGGCGCACCGTCACCCTGTCCAAGGGGGTGTGGGGTCTCCGGGGGGAGAGGGGCTTGAAGGCGGGCCCCGCCGGGGGCACCTCACACGGGGACGGGGGCACGGAGATGGAGCGAGGCATCTCCACGGTCACCCTGAACGAGGCCGTGTCCAGGAAGTCCGGCCCGCCGTAGATGGGGGCGGTGGGGCTGCCGTGGCGGAACTGCTGCCGCTGCTGCCACTCGTACAGCTGCCACACCATGCCCTCCTTGGTGGCCACGCGCTCGTCCGTCGACATGCGGAAGTGGCTGAGGCGGTCGTGGGCGTACTTGTAGTCGCTGGGCAGGTCGCGGGGGGCCGGGGGGGAGCTGGCGGCCGACGGGACGCGGGGGGTCTTTGGCAACGTCTGGTAGGCCTCTGGGGCGCTGGCCTTGGGCTGCGGGGGAGGGGTGCGCCTGGGGAGGTTGTACTCTACTGTGGGGAGGCTGCGAGGATGACAGAGACATGCTTTCACTAACTGCTGCCCTACAGTAGACCCCTTCATTTAGAGCAACACACACTTAGTATCAAAATAGGGAGGTGATAGTACAGTAGCCTACTGAACAGGTGTTACAATTATTTTAAGTGCACTCAAACAATAACTTGACCACCAAGTTATCACATTAGCCACTAGGTGGAGGTGTTTTAACATGGAGATTTTCCACCGAGGCAGGGTCATCGTGCACGGACAGAGGGGATAAGGTTGTTTACACATCCGACAGCTACAACCCTCCCGCCTCAGCGTTGCTTCAGCACTCAGCACACAGCCACACACAAACCCAGTGTTTCACCTGCTGCAGACTGGGAACCACCTGCAACTTGCGCTGCAATGCCAGCTCTACTTTAACCCGGTTGGGTCTGGTTATATGGGAAATCCCTAGCCCTTTCTGGTGGGTAACCACCTTTACAGTTGAAAACTAGGTGTGATGGATTGGATGCCTGGTGTGAGTTAGGTCAGGTGTTTGATCGTTGAGGGCAGATGGTCAGACTGACCTCTTGGGGTCTTTCTTCTGAACGTGGACCCAGTGCTCCACCTGAGCCAGGGCCGTCTTCCTCTGCACCTGTTTCTCTGTGTCCGTCCGCGGGACAAAGCCCCTCTTATACACCACGTTCCCGTTCTGGTCTGGGGGAGGGGCTGCCTGGCCTGGAGGAGGCTGGCTGCTCCTGTGGGAGGGGCCGGGGGCGGAGTCCAGAGACAGCCCGTCCCCCTGGGCCTCCGCGGGCCTCCCCGAGCTGTCCAGAGTGTACTTCTCTTCCTGCCTGTGGGCCAATCGGATGGCATCGTCCGGAGGCTCCTCTCGGTCCGGCCTATGGAAGCTCTCCAGCTGGGAGGAGCTCTTGTTGACGTTGTTGACGTGATTGGTCTGGGGGACTGCCTGCTGTACGGTCTTTTCTGGTCTCTCTACCTCCCTGTGGAGAAAGGGATGGAGGTACAAAAAGGAGGGAGTGAAGGAGGGAGAGAAAGAAGGGGGGAGCGAGGTCATAAAGGATGCCTGAAAACAACAGCAAGACGTCACAGCCTTCATGTCAAACTGCAAACTTAAAGTAAATATTCCACTTCATAGACATGACTTTATAGGATCAGAGGGAAAACAGTGGGAGAAAATGATCTGTGTATTGTGCAAATTCAGAAACTATACACTGTGTGTGTGCGTGTATGTATATATGTACATACACATACTGTTTTAAGGCCCATAGAAGAGAGAACATCTTCAATGTGGCTTTTAAAAACACACTCTTCCCTTGGTGTGTATTCTAGTTGCTTGCATTTGTCTACAGGCCTGGTATTATCGCTATAATGGCTGTATGTTTTGCCCCCCCTCTACAGACGGTTGGTCAGGAAGGCTCAGTCGCCTTGAGTGGTGAAGTGTTAAGTACTAAAGTACTGCGTCTTGTGCCAACTATTCTCCTTGCTCAGGATACAAGACAATGAAATATGTTGGTGATCTTGAAACAGGCGGATTACGAATCACCGAGCCGCGGATAACAAGACACTTTAATTAACCTGGAGTTAACTCTGAATGCAATTTCCCACTTGACTGATAGTCAAACCTACAAACAGGCTGACTCATCAGAGTTTCTGTAAGGAGGGGTAAGGATGTGTTGGGCATGTTTCAGTGACTTTCTCTCCTACATATTTTCATATTCTCAAAGTGGAACCAAGTGCGGCGCTTGGCAGAGGAGGCCCACGAGTCCCTGGTGAACAGAAATGACAGCCATTTTGTTTTAAACAAATAGCTGAGGGCTAGCCGATCCATCCAGCACAGCGTTTGGAACAGCTTGGAAGATGGGACTTATAATTCATCAGAAGGCTTCGTGGGACCATCTCTGCTGGGGACTAATTCATGTGATTCATCATTCCAATGCTAATCGGACCAAAAAGAAAAACTCCCTATAAATAAGTATGTGTGTATTCTACTAATGATGTGTATCCTCTGCAGACAACACCCTATTCAAAGAAAATACTTTGAGCACACATGTGATACATGTGATATTCGATATATCAGATAAAATAAACATGTTTATCCTTCAGACTTTATCTGACTTTAAATATCTCTATTAAACACCTCTCAGTAACTTAGTAAAGTTCTAAGAAGCTGTAGTGATGATGCAACCACTGAAACAGTGAGAAGATACGGACAATGTCGAAGATACAAATCCAGATATACAGTATTCCATGGGCACTACGCTACTTTGCCCACTAGATGGAGTAGTCTCACAGCGCATGAGACTTCACAGAGCAAACCATGCTCTGTACCGGCGCTTTATCGAAGGCTGAGCTTTCAGTGGGAGTGACTGTATTCTGTCTCATGTTCTGTGTTCTGTCTGGCGAAGAGTATCTACTGGCCCCGGCTCAGCAGGCAGAAGGCTGGAGCAGCGCTCATCCATACAGGTGCCGGCTGCACCCCTCCAAGCCCCCCAGAACAGGCTCCTGAGCCCAGGCAGGCTGCCCAGGGCCCCTCTGCGTACGACCGAGTCCAGGCTTGGCAAAGCAAACTGAGCGGGACCAAGCCGTGCCAAGGCTACAACCGTGTTTGGTAAGTAACTCTCCAAAAGCAACTCCCAGAGCTACTCAGGCCATGTTTGAACAGGTGCGTGGAAATCTGAGGAGAGAAGACCATGTCCCCACAGATAGTCCTAGTTTAAGTCCACTTAATTCACGACGAACGCCTCGGAAAAGCACCAAGCTAACCGTCTCGCTCTCCAAGCACTGCAGTGGAGAACTGAGGGGGGTGTTGACGAGGGAACGATGGATTTCGAAAATGAAGACAAATGAAAGGCCGGGCTGACCTTTTGACGGCGTGACTCTGCATGAGCGCGGCCTGGTTCATGGCTCGGATCCAGCCGTTCATGTCCTCCTGGGTGTCTGCGCTGAAATAGTACGTCCGCATCCCGCCGTGCTCCGCCTGCGAGCCAATCACAGAGTTCTTATTGTAAATGTAGGAGCGCATCCCTGTGTGGCTCGCCTGGGAGAGGGAGAGAGAGAACACCAGAGATGGGGAGAGAGAAAGACCGGATTGGTTGGAGGGTTGGGTTCAGCATTATGACAGCTACCCCCCCCCCCCCTCCAAGAAAATTAAAAACAAACAGCAACTGGGCATGTTAGCTCAAACACCAGCACCAACATGTCACCTACAGAAAGAAGCCCTACTGTAGCAGTGATGTTACAGTAGTGGATGGTAAAACAAAATGAGATCAAGTCCATGGTACTCCGGGTGCTTGTTAGTGGCACTAAGCAAAAACAGTTGTGTAAGAAAAAGCTTTTCATGCAACAGGCTGAATAAAGTAGTATGGGGTTGAGGGCTAAGATTAGACAAGGAGACTTAAGATTCGGTGAAAACAGTAACTTCAATTTCCTCTCAGCATTCCTGACTAGCCATGGTAAATGACATTCAGACAGGCTTTGAGTCGTGGAAAAAAAACCTGCTTCACAATGCTATAAAGACAAATAACTTTGAACATACGGCTCCATACATACATTATACAAACAGAGACAGACAGACAGACAGACAGACAGACAGACAGACAGAGAAATAAGAAAACAAGAGAAAGAGAGAGAGAAACAAACTAGAAGAAATGAACAGTATATCACTCCACTTAGCCTGTGTCTTACTTTGTTAGCTGCCATATAGCCTTTAGTTGTTTTTGAGGTCTTGGAGAGTGTGTTCTAATGGGCTTTACCTTACCTCCTGGTCCGGTAGTAAAATCTGCACCCACCCACCCTCCTCATCCCCAACACCAATCCCCCGCCCTGACTGCCACCACAAGGCTAATCCCCCCCCCCTCCCACCCCCCCCCCCGGCCCTGGCCTTGCGGGGGGGCACCCTCGTAACAGACTTCCAATTGCCCAACGACCCGATGACTATGCAGCTCAGCAGTTTCTAAAGAGTTCCAAACCCCGACTGCTAGATGATTTTCCACTGCCTAGCTATCCAAGGCCTTGTGTTGTTATATTATCTGGAAGTGTACTACTCCTCCAGTGTTGTCTTCTCTTGTCATATTCACGTGCATCCTTCAGTCCCTCCTCAAATAAACCTGCCCTTGACCATGAACAGCGTCTGCCGTCAGTTATTCCATCCCTTATCCCCAATACCAACAACTACCCACACTGAACTGTGAATATCCTGTCTCTACCAACGGTTGATTGTTTTGCAATGCTACTGGTAGTACTGGACTCTGTCTGTCTGGGCGAGATCTACAGTAATGATCTAACTGGGTGAAGCTGATGACAAAGCATGTTTTGATTGCAGAGTCCTGGATTATGCTGCACGCTGGCCGGACAGGGATCTCTACTGAAGTGCTGAATGGACAGGCTGGCAGCACACAACACCATGCTGTAGCAGGCGGCTCCAAGTCAGCACCAACAGCAACCCAGGATAGCTCCCCAATCCCCCAACACTGGAATGGCTACATATCTGCTGTGAAACAGGTCTCGTACCTCAAAGGAAACACTGTTTTTGGCTTGTTTACTCAGCGCAGTCCGGTGGGCGTACTCTCTCTACCATAGGGAAGTCTAGTCTTAATCTCCTGTGAGGTGATTAACCTATCTGGCTCCCCTGCACTCCTCTCCAGTTTAACAACCACTGTGTGTGTGGAACAGTGCTTCCACACACACAGACACCCGGCAGGGAACTGTGCAGATAAACGACACTTCTAGAGGTTCATTCAGAGTGCAGTGGAACGTTGACGACAGTTCTGGTTATCAACAAAAAAAAAACAGCTGTAAAAACTCAACAGTCTCAGGTCATTCAGATACAAACAGATGGGATTCTTGTTGTGAACAGTAAGACAATGACTGCAATGAACCCAATAGAATGGGAGGTGGAGGCGGAGAGTGCGTGGAGGCTGAGAGGACGAGGGTCTGGTTTGTGAGACCCCCCACTGTCCCACAGCTCCCACGGTGACAACAACATCCTGGGGACTGACATGAGGCGGGCGAGGGACCAATAACGGTGCTGCGATTGAAAGGCTCTTCCTGTCATCTTTAGTCAACAGCCGATAAGGCTTCGTCCAATCGTTTCAATTAAGAAGTGCTCAGAGGGACTCGTGTCTGTTTCCTCCAGCCAATGTGCACTCAGTACGTCATTAAACAGAAACGGGATAACAGCTCAGCACTGGTATTGTGCATCCCTGATTGGTGCAGCAGAGTCATGCAGGGGTGCAAGACAGATGACCATGGGGGTGAGGACGCCGGTGGGAGATGAACGCTGCATCCTTCCTCGTTTGTTTGTCAGATGAGACATGAAGTGGCAGAAAGCGAGTGACTCACTGATGAGGTGGGCTCAAATACCTATTCATGCAAGGCAGGAAGGAGCCTGTGTGTTTGAGAACGGCCTCCCGGGGAGAAAGGCGCTCGCTCCGCCGGCACACACACCCGGTCGCCACGGGAGGGAATCGACCAATAGGAAACCAGAGAGACATAGTGAGATGAGCAAACAGAGCAGTACCTGAAAAGTCAATGTGGACTCCCTCAAACAGAGAGATGCAATGTGGTCAATAGGTCTACACAGCCTTGACAGGTCCATAACTAGGAGTCCTCAGTTCGAAACTCAGAGATTTTGCATTTGTTTAACAGTAACATTTTGCTACAGCAAAAGCAGCAAGCTCCGTGGAAGCAGAATATGTACAATGGAAACTGGGCACGAGAAACACAACAGTGCTGCAGTGCAGACCAGTACAGTAGAAACACCACGACACCACGGTCAGGGAAGGGAGGCTGAGGGGGAAGTTGGAGTAAAGTAAAGCTGTGGGGGCTTCATACATGATGTCATAGGGCAGCGTGCCTTTCTGATGGTCTCTTCTTGATAAGAGAGACCACGTCTGAATCCACAGATTTGAACAGGGCTGTACCACAGGAGACACGTCAACCTCTCTAAACAACAAGCAGCTTACACAACTAATGCAGATCTAGCACTAACAAAGACTCAACATGTACAGTAGTTGGTGGATACATTTAGCCCTTCCATTGAACTTTGACAAAACAGGTATCTGCTAATGACACAGGCAGGTATATTCTATAATTTTTCCCAGAGTTATATAGAAATAGAGAGAGAGAGAGAGAGAGAGAGAGAGAGAGAGAGAGAGAGAGAGAGAGAGAGAGAGAGAGAGAGAGAGAGAGAGAGAGAGAGAGAGAGAGAGAGAGAGAGAGAGAGAGAGAGAGAGAGAGAGAGAGAGAGAGAGAAAGAGAGAGAGAGAGCTGTGGTGATGAGGGACCTCTTAAATAAAAGGTGGATAATTAGCCAGGCAGTATTGAACCCTGGAAACACTTGCCCAAAGGTAATATACAGCATAGTACACTGTTCTCCCAAGGCAGGATAAAGAGCTAGAGAAAAGATGTTCGATGTATAATTAATATGCCTCTTGGCACTATCGTCATACAAATTCCATTGTATGTAACGTGAGCTTGGGAAGGCAGAAAAAGATGTCTTACAGTACAACACATGCACACACACACACACACACACGTACGTATACACTCACAGGAGGAATACACACAACCAGCACAAATAAAAATGAAAGGATTGCCGCAGAGTGCCCTCCAGTGAGAGCATCAAGCGTTCACGCTGTATTGTTCTTCATAAAGCCTCATGTGCTCTTGTTCAGGGAGAGATGGATGTGTAAATACCCCCGCTCTAAACCCGAGGACAGGAACGCTCCCAGCCTCTGTCAAACACAACAGACAACCCAGCCCGAAAATCTCACTTCTACTCACCACAAACTACTTTTTGTGGAGAGACGAGCAACAATTACCAATGTGTTTCTGTCTTTGTGACTAGCTAATGGTACATCAGAACCGATTGTTTCCCGCCGGGCAAGTCTGCTATGGGATTCATCTGAGATCAAACAGCAGCAGACCATCTGATAGCAGGCCGGTTCATCTCTGGGTGCAGACAGAGAGGGCTACTCCAGGGTTGGGTCAATGAAAGGGGAGCAGAGTGTGGACAGGACCAGGCGAGTGAGGCCAGGGCGACTGAGATGAAGATGGGGGAGGGGTTAGGGACGAGGTATCCCACAGCACCAATGGTGAGAATAGAAGCCGGATGATGGACAGGGAGGAGGCGGGGCAACATCCAGAGGAATCCAGACAGAGTCATCACACCGACACAATAAACAGACGTACCACTGGTGAAGTGATGACTTTCTCCACTATTTTGATATCACTTTAGACTATAGTTACACTGAGCCTGCACAAAGTCTGAACAGTCAAGGCGGCCATGCTGAAGCAGCAAACTAAGCCAAGGCAAACATAAGTGATTTGGGGGAGTGTGTGTGTGGGTGGTGGGGGGAGGGGGGGGGTGTCTGAGGTCTTACCTTGAAGGCGTACTTGCGGCTGATGTGGTCGTCAGGTTCGACAGGGGCAATGACATAGCTAGGCATGGGAATACTGCCCAACACCGTCTCCTCTCGACTGTCTGTCTCACACACACACACGCGCACACACACACGCACGCACACACACCGTTATTATCATCATAAAATCCTCACAAAACATCAGATTTACCTTTATGGGCTGCAATAGATGCTGGCCATTCCATGTGCCCACATAAACAGCAGGTCATAGAGTCTTGATCAGAGCCGGGTTCTGGGGACTGCAGGGAGGGTGGGAGGGTGTGGGGGGCTGGTGTAATTGCTGAGACATAATTCAAGGATGATTCAAGGAGAGGCTAGCTATGAGGTGGCAGCAGACTTATCTGGCTCTTCACTATGATAAATGGAGAGGTGGTAGGAACGGCTGCCCTGGCAACAACACCATAGATTACATCCCATAATGACACTTTAAGATTATATAGGAGGGAATAATAGAATTCTCTATCTCTGTTAACAGAGAGTAGAGCACACAGAGAGAGAGAGGTCTGAGAAAGATAGGTCTCTGAAAGACTTTAAGATCTAAAGAGAGAGAGACAGACTGGGGGTCGGAAATAGACTAGTAAGAGAGAGAGAAAAACAGTGACATTGGGAAAGAGACAAAGAATTGCCCGTGGCGAAACCTTGTCTAATTACAGGGCTGATTGAGAGGTCTAGCTTGAGCACCAGGAGACAGCGGAACTTGCATCGAGAGCCTGAACTCATAACCCAATCAATTCACCTTGCGACCATTTTAATTATTCCTAATTACTGTGCCTCCCCAGTTCACACACTGTGTGTTTTGTTGGTGGTGTGTGTGTGTGTGTGTGTGTGTCACTCACCTTTGTAATAAAACAAGCAGAAGTCAGACAACACGAACCATTTGCGTTTCCACAGTCTCATTCCTGAGCTGTCCTGCAGGAGCAAAACACAACATCATTTACATACCGCTCCCTCTCAACCACTTTACACTTTCATTCATATTTAAATGAAAACCCTTAACTGGAAAATCTACTTCTCTTATACACTAAGAACCAGAGGGAAAACACATTAAAACAGACCTTATACGCACTACCGGCATATGATAATTAAATGCCTTCTCTGCATTAGTGTTTCCTTTTCTGTCGCTGCTATAAGGGGCTGCCTACTGTTCTACACGAAACACATCACTAGGTCAAAACACTCATCACGACCCAGAGTGGATGACGTGGGTCTCTGCCAAGACCGCCCTCCATCCCAGTCTCCCTCTCTCTCTCTCCATCCTTATACCCCTATCTCCATCCCCGGTGGAGCTATGCCCACACGCCTGGGGGGGGCATCAGTCAACATGAGCTAATGGTGGAGCGTGGTCCTCTAATAATTCAGGATAAATGGAGCCATCTCTCAGGCCCACAGCGCCCCAGCGATGCAGCAGGCATCTGGGGAGCTGGGGTCCAGGCTGCCCATGATGGGCCATGATGAGTGTCATGTGCCTGTTCACCCAGGCACAGCACACAAGGTCGTGCACGGGCATCTTTGAAGCTCTGCTGTACACACACACACACTCAGCAGTCTCTGGCTGTGGGCTACTGGCATTAAGTCACACTCTACTGTACAAACACTAAGGACTCACAGATGTGGACGTTAGTGGGATCTCTAAGACTGTACTGTACAAACACACTCAGGACTCACTGGCATGTCTAACACTCTACTGTACAAACATTAAGGACTCGTATATGTGAACATTACACACATATACATGTCACCGACGCAATATACCCACTGTTCTGTGCTGAGAGACATGTATAGTTTAGTAGGTATATAGTACAGTGGGTGTATAGTTTAGAAGATGTATAGATTAGTAGGCTTACAGTTTAGTAGGTAAATAGTACAGTGGGTGTATAGTTTAGAAGATGTATAGTTTAGTAGGCTTACAGTTTAGTATGTAAATAGTACAGTGGGTGTATAGTTTATAAGGTGTATACTTTAGTAGGTTTACAGTTTAGTAGGTATATAATATAGTAGGTGGTACAGCTGTGGTTCCGGAGGGGACCACAGGGTTGGTGGTTTGATCCCTGGGCCGTCCTGTCCACGTGTCAAAGTGTCCTTGAGCGAGACACGAGACCCCAAGTCGTTCCTGGTGGGCAGGCCAGCGCCTTGCATGGCAGCTCTACCGCCATAAGTGTGTGAGTGTGTGTGTGTGTGTGAATGAGTTACCCCAACCTCATGTGATTGGAATCTACAGGTTATCAGCAATTGGAGCGCCAGTGTGATGCGAGGGCAGCACTCTGGGGAGATGCTCACCTGCTTGTAGAGCCATCCCCGGACCACCACCGGGATGTTGGGGTTCCTCTTGATGGCCTGCTCCCTCTTCCCGAAGCTGTGCACCTTGCCTGCGCTCCTGGGGCCATGTGCCTGGAGCCACACACACAGGTCGTTACAAGCACGCTCTTCCTTAGCTGCTGCTTCACAAACAACATCTGCTCTGGGCTCCCCCCAGGGGCCACAGCTGAGGAGAAGTGAGGGGGAACGAGCAGAGACCACACCTGCATGCCCACGGTTAGGTATTATTTATAGCCGTCGAAACAAAACACGATTGAAAAGCTAAAGAGGGTAAGTAGAAATGTTGTAATGACATCCAATGGACAGGTGAATTCACTTCCTTATGGCTCGGTTCAAACCCGTTAAGGTCATATTACAGACAGTAGACACTCACGGTGGATTGGGATACAGTGACTTTCACATTATTGATGTTCCCTTTTTCCAAAAAAGTAATGACTGGACCAGGCATATCAGCTCTAAGTCTGAACTCATCAACTCATCTCATCCCAACCTATCACTCCATCTGCCAGGCTCAGGGGGGAACTGAGAACGGTGTTCGAGAGTTCTGACTAACTAGGAAGATGTCAGAAGGAGTGAGTGAGACACGCTAGGCTAAACCAAATCAGGCAGCCGCTGCATCCTAGCAACCGTTCAACAGGATTCATCAGGGGTCACATGATGTCACTTCCCCTTTGCAGGTAAAAGTGAGCTAAACTGAAGCAATATAAGGCATAGAAAAAGATAGATAAATATATATGTCATTGATTCATTCCCTATACTATGGAAACTTGCAGAAACTAACTGCAGCAAGACTCACTACACGCAAACACAGACAATAAACCCGAATAAGCTCGAATCAAACCTTCAAAATTATTTCCAATTCACGTCCCCATTACACTGTCCTGTAGATGTCTAAATAAACTCATATCTGATGTCCACTGTTCACTGTGAACTTCCTGTCCCTTGTGCCTTTTAAAAGAGCAGCAAATTGAACCAGGTAATACAAGCTAAAGCAATTATACCGCTTTCACATGAGTTGGCACTGAGGATGAGTAAGTGTTTTTCAATCATGTAGCGTGTGCCTCTCTGCATGAAATAGCTGTCACCTCTGCTAGCAGCCCACACCTTGAAGTGAAAAATGATAAAGTGTTCTGAAAGAGTGCTCATAAACAGCCGGTAAGAGCTGGCTCATATCAGGGATCTGGACCTGGACGGGTGTTCTGAGTCCCTGTCGCGGTGACGAGCCGGGCCATAACATGTTGGAGAGGGCAGACAGGGAGATGGATGAAGGGCTGGACGTCAGTGGGATTGAAACGACGCGTGCTTGTGTTCATGAATGCGGAGGGCTGCTGTTAGGTATAGTGTGGCTCCGCGATGGGACGTGAGATGTGTCGTTCGAGAAGGCTAGTGTGTTGAAGGTTCGGCTGGTGAGCAGGTTGGGGCCCCGTTAAGAAGCCCTGATGGTGTAGGGAGGTGTGTGTTGGATGGAAAGGCGGTGGTGGTAGTGACAGGGTATTGGCTGCTGGATTTGCCGTTGATGGCATTTCCATTTTGCTCCTGCCAGACTTGATTGATTTGTATGGGACTGATCATTTGATGCTGATAGTGGACTGTCAGTCAGACTATCAGACAGTGTGTTTGTGTGTGGCTGGCTGGCTGGCTGGATGGATGACCCGTGCTCTTCCAAGGCACAGAGCAGAACACAGAAGATAAGGCGAGGCAGCGAAGCAGAACAGCACTTTCAATCCTCAGAGCAGTCTACTGCAAATAAGAAGGAGACAAGTGCATCTTCTACCCTTATAGTGTTAGTCACACCTGAGGTTCTAGAACCTCCCATTATTTCAACCACCTTCTAGCAGTGCTCTACCAGTCTATCAACATAGCGTGTGACAGATGCAAACGCTGCACCCAAGTCCAACCAACCGCTGAGGTCCTTAATTGAGTTTCCTTAGGGCGTAAAAAAATCACTATCCATTTACACGGTCCAGCCATTCATCTAAATGAGAGACTGTTCACAGGCAGATTAAACCAACCTGCCAGTGTAGGTATGAGGGGGCCCCAATGAAGCCTTAAGAATACAATATCAAGTTTGGTGTTTTACAGCCCAAACATGGGCCCAATTACTGTACAAACAAATGATGCAACACACCGTCACAACACGAGACACACTTCCGCTCACCTTAGACGCTGAGATGGTGTCCACTACCGTTGAGGTCACAGCCGTGGAGGACTCGCTGACCATGCTAGGGGGTCTCTGATTGGCCGGTGGCTTGGACATGCGTGATTCTAACCTGCAAGGAACAAATGAAGTTGTATCATGAAGTCGAGCAGTGTTAGTACAGTCCAGAAGAATCCAACCCACAATCACAACAGACACGACAATACAGAACAGTGCAGCCGGTGTAACTCTTGGCAAGACTTTACTGAAGGGAGGATATGACAACATC
>NC_085027.1:14232199-14248369 GCF_963692335.1 Osmerus eperlanus | reverse complement strand
TAAACGCTGCGGCTCCAATCCCCCCCCCCCCCTGCCCCCACCCAACACACACACACACACTTCCCTTCCTCTGCAGCACACACTACTTTCCCCTTGCACACTGACTCATCCTGGCGTTGACTGAATAGTAATACCTCTGGTAAACAATGTGTTGCCTGAAGGACGGCTATCTGCAGGCGGCCAGCCCAGCCTGGTTGCAGGAGGCTCCAGCCCACTGCAGCATGGCGCTGCACAAGCAGGGGCTGAACACATCAGCGGGCTCACACAGATTTATAGGTTGACATTTTTCCAAAGTTCACAGGACGAGTCGGAGAGGAGCACAGAGAGAGGACGGAGAGAGCCCTCCCTGCACACGTGCGGACACAGGCGGCACGACGGCTCAGTCCTGGGCTTTGTTCCCACTAACAGCGTGTGATTTGCTGAGCAGCGCAGGACCCATACAGCAGCCACTCGCTGAGCTCCCCTGTTAATTAGGAAGCCGCATTCTTAACTCCTTTTGTTTTAGTCCACATTACTTCTGAACTACTTGTCACGGAATTCACTGCATTCCCACTTTGTTAACAAACAGTTGGAGGGCGGCACAGTGGCTGTTTGTTGGACCCGGCTACGCATGCAGGACTGATACATCCAGGGTTTTACCCTGGACCACGGGTTAGCTTCAAACGAAACAGTCTGCAGATAAACAAACTATTTATCTGGATACACCGTCTCTCAGAGAAGTCAAATAATCATGTGGGGGTCCACTACGTTTCTTGTCTGTTAGGAATATCTATGTGCATTAAATATGACTTCATAAAAAAATCATGAATGAACAAAGAACCCAAACTGAGATCCAGAGTAAGTCGCTAACCCCTCAGTCACTGAGGGTGACCGGCACAGTTCCTGACGAACAGCTCTCTTTTTGATAGGACGGTGTCAGGGGTTACGAAAACATGATATCTTCCACTATATGGGTATTGCGCTCAAACACGCACACACACACACACACACACACTGACACATATGCTGTGGAGAGCAGCATGTGTTATACAGTCATTACCATACTTGACTATATGCACTACGGTCCAGAATTGACACAGTAAAAATGTTTAATGTTGTGATGTATTCCGCATGCCCAGACGTTCTCCAATCCTCAGGTCCCTCATATTGTTAGCTTCATCCTGGTGTAACTATGCCTACTGATGACGCAATGTTGTGGGAAAATGCTAGAAAGGGTCCAAGTGTGATGTGCGCAGCAAAACATTCCTTCGTGAGAACGGTCTCATCCCCAGCGGGTACTCCCTAACACGTCTTCAGTAGACACCTACACACTGGGCTGCAGGTCAAGTGCAAGATTGACAGGGCTTACTACAGTCCTGCCTCAGGATAGATGTGTGTGTGTGTGTGTGTGTGTGCGTTTACATTAAGGCTTCACCTCTGTCAGGCAGGCCTAACTCAGGGAGAAGGGAGGATCTGTTTAGACAGTTCTAGAAAAATGGGGATGTTTTCTATGAAGTCTCTGTCAGAGTGTCAGAGAAGCGCGAAGGCGGATGCTTCCTATCTCTATTTCACAGATTCCATTCATTTCTTTGGATCTATTTCCTGGGATTTAATACAGACCCAGATGAGTTCGGAGCCCCCCTCAAGCACATTATTAAGGTTTACACAGCTTTCATCAAACACTCACGCATACTCTGGAAACTCCTTTCTCTCACTCTTTGACTTTCGCACTCTCCATCTCTCTGCAGAACAAACGCCGTTTGTAGGGAGTCCAAGATCTACCTCGGCACGCCATACCAGCAAAACAAGCGGCTCAATGTAATTCCTGTTCCTATGGAGGATAAGCTAAGGCTGGCAGCATGGGCACACAGGTTCATAGCCCAGGGCTCTGCTCGAATCAACTCCACACACACACGCACACGCAGACACTCAAAAATACATACACATACAGACACAGGTCGAGGCACACTACGACTCTCCAATGCACATCCAAGACCAGGAACACGCCTCTCTCTCTCTCTCTCTCTCTCTCTCTCTCTCTCTCTCTCTCTCTCGCTCTCTCTCGCTCTCTCTCCCTCTCTCTCTCGCTCTCTCTCTCGCTCTCTCTCTCGCTCTCTCTCTCGCTCTCTCTCTCGCTCTCACTTTCGCTCTCACTCTCACTCTCTCATTCTCACTCTCTCACCACCTACTCAAGCCAAATGGATCCTATCCTAAAACAAACTTCCTGGTCTAAACTTTTCGCCAGTTATCACTTTTGCTCCCCTCATGACACCTGGAGTCTCACCTGTAGTCACGGTAGATTATCTACTTCCTCCTAGTCTGAGACTCACGTCCAGGTCGCAGCAGTAATCCTCCTGGTGTTCTGGGGAGCAGAAATGGGGGGTCTCATGGCAGCTGGGATCCAAGCGGAGCGAAAGAGGGAGGGAAGGAGGAATGAAAGCAAGGAAACTCAATATCTTCTGGCCCCCTCTGGAGACCTCGGTCTGCCTCCTGAAGTTTCCCCTCAGCGCTCGGCTACGCTAACAAGAGCAGAGCACTATCAGTCCCCACAGCAGATCAGAGATCTCCCCGGCTCTCACAGTCAGCACACAGCTCTGCTGAAGAGGAACGCCTCAGTGCTTATCTGATCCTCCTCCCTCTGCTATTCTCTCTCTCTCTCCCTCTCTCCCCCGCCCTCCCCTGCCTTACTCGTTCACTAATCCCCCCCCCCCCTCCTCTTATCTTTCTGTTGCTCTCTCTCTCTCTTTCACACACACACAAACACCTCTCTCATTCGCTCTTTTCGTCTGTGTCAGTGTTGTTTTGGGAGAAGTAGACGCTCTGCTGGAAAGAGGATGTCAATTAACAGCTGAGTGTCAGGGTGGAGCTTTCACTGGGCACGAAAACCTTGACCTACGACCTCTGGCTAGACCTAGACACTCTTCACCTAGCAGGGTGTCCATCCTGTAAGGTTCCTGCTAGGTCAGGTTGGAATATGGCAAGTATTAGTCATATCCTAGGGTTACATTCTTTTACCTCAGTGTTATTGTCGGTTTGATACCATTTGTGCTCTCTGAGTTTCTGGCCTGGTGTTGGGGCAGGAGACGAGGAAGGGGAGTTCTCACATGGAGAGAATACCTAATTGGGCCTGGCTGAGCTTGACCTGGCCCTGGTTGGCTGAGATCTCAACATTCTGACATGCAATGTCCAATGGGCAGCTGCTCCATGCACACGTGTGGTTACACAGTGAGTCACGCTGACAGGCAGCAGAGGAATCTGTCTCGTCCATGTTAACAGAAACCACTGTCAGACACAAGATACATGGATAAGTGTGTTTACTTCCCACTCACTCACTCACTCACTCACTCAGTACTACAGCAGAAGTTCTTGTGTAGCCTATGTCTGGGCACACAGATTGACTGAAAACGGAGTGAGCCTGTGACGTCATCAGATGAGGAAGTGAAACTAACTCTGGTATGCAGAAGAAGCAGAGCAGGTCAGGCCCGGGGCAGGTGGGATTGACTTGGCGCCAGGGTAAATATTTAAACCTGACAGACAACCTAGGTTCAGTTTGCCAACAGGAACATTTTAGCAGGATGTGTCTGGCTCATGTCACCCAATTCATCCCCCATCAAATAATAGCTAGAGAATGTTGTAAGTGCTACCTGAACCAACTTTAACAAATGTCATAGTCACTCTTTCAGTTTATCAACTATTATATTCGCTGTCTTAACGGTACACAAATGTGTTCCGTTCCTAGGCTAGTTATGACTTTTCCAGCCATATTCAGCAGACACAATAGAGCATTGTAAACTCAGGGTTGATCATTAAGCTCTTTAGGATGCATGATCTATCTCCAACAGTCTGAGAAGGCTTTAGAACAGGACTGAAGACAAACACAGCCCCCAAACCTTGAACATTCATCTGGAATGTTGTTTGTGCTCGTGTCGGTGTGTGTGTGTGTGTGTGTGTGTGTGTGTGTGTCAGAGCTGAGCAGGACACCAAGTACCTCAGACTGTGACTGATTGCTCGTCGTTGTGTGTGCAGTTCTACTAATCACCAGAGAACGTAATGGCAGTCGTTTGCAGCAGGAGGTTAACGATGTCTATTGGCAATCTAATCCAATTAGCTGTAACAAATTCCAAATTAATATCGGTTGGCTGGGGGCAAAACAACTGAAACACGTTTTCCCAAAACCACAAAGAAAGAGGCCTTAGAAAGCTTTAAAACTGAAGAAAGCGCAACCGACGGGAGTTTGTATCTACGGCTGCAGTAGCAGCCTTATAGATGGAGCTGAGCTGTTGTGGAGAAGCAGAGATCTTTCATCATATTACTTCCTGTTACCAGAAGGCCACCCAGACTGGGAGTGTGAGTCAGGCAACGCTACACAGACACTCTGGCAACAATCGAATCACCCCGGGTAGGCCTGACTTAGTGAATTAAGTATTACTATGGTTATTATCCAGACAGAGTTGAGCCAATTAAGGAGATAAGCAGTGTTCGGCTGCAGCACTGTCCACTGGCCTTTATCACTTATCTGAACCAAAGACTGCGCCTTAGGCCTGCAGCCAAGTCAGCTTTAATTCCCCATCTTGAAGGATGTTATCCATGCAGAGCTACACAAAAGAGTTTAGAACCTCTGAGAACCTAAAGAAGAGAACCATTGAGCAGAGAATAAGCCTGGGTATCCAGTCTCCCCAGGGCAACACAGACCGGCTTTCCTTTTCTCTCACACCCCCACCTTAAAACAGAAATATTCTCCACAGTTGGCAGTGCTAGGTGACCAGGTCTGACCGCTATTACTTCCTCACTGGGACTTTTCTTAGACCCTACCCAGAAAGTCCCCAACGTGGACACAAATAGACAACCTGTGGGTAGCACCAGCGCCAGTCCTTCTTTGAGTCGCTTCTAGCGTTTCATCCAACCAGCCAGTTCTAAAGTACCAATGCTAATGGGGGACACAGGGCCGAGAGGGGCACTGGGCTGGCAGTCCCCGGCTGTCCCCATGGAGGGCAAACAGAAGCAGTGAGCCATAGCAGCTCCAGTCGTGGCACCACAGAACAACGCAGAGGCAATCGAGAGGGAAATAAGCGAACACAACAGCCGATGGGAAGCACCATGGTTGGTAGTGAGTCTGACAGAGCATGTTTCAATGCAGCGGCCATGTTGTTCTTCTCTCATGCCACCAGATGGCGCTGCTCCAAGGAGGAGGCTGGTCAACAGCTAATTGGACAGGAGAGAAAAGAGAGGGTTCCAAGTTGGGATATAAACAAGATATTTAACTGACGGAGAGGATGTATTACCCAATCGTAAAAGCTGTCCTTAATAAGCTGAAATTCTACAGTAAAGAATAATGTTGATGTGGCTGTTAGGACAAGATGAAGTCAGGGGAATGCAACACCAGGAGTGGGTCCAGTAAGACAATGGTTAAAAGACTGCTCCATTAGATCGAACAAAGTGTTTCAGTGACTGGGTAAAGAGACATGGTATCGAGCCAAATCATTCCAGTAACATCTCCACAGCGCACCTAATATAGAATGGCTATCTCAGCATCCCTACACACACATACTTGTGTTTATAGTCTGACATTAACAGCTTGCATATTGAAGCTTTGCTCTGAGTTGCAGTGCTCCATGTTGTCATTGTTCCAGCTCCGGCCATGCAGCCAGGGAGAAAGGGGGGGGGGGGGGAAGAGAGAGCTAAAGCCACTATCCACATCAGCACTTTCATTACCCACGGGCATTCACCAAATTACCCAACTGATAAATATTTATAAAGTACAATTTGAAGTAATTCATCAAAGAAATTGCTGTTTTATGGCCCCTTATGACCATCCCAATGAAATGACTTTCAGTGGCACTTATCAAGGGATCAATAGGGACATCGGCGATGTGCTGTGGCAAAAAAAATAATTTGAGGAGTTGTACTCTGGAACAAGGGAGATGGAGGGGTGTGTGTGTGTGCGTGCGGGGGGGGGGGGGGGGGTTAATCAATGAGGAGTCTTGCAACTTCAGGGAAATGTTTAACGCCATGGATTTAGTCTCCTCCTCAGGCACATCCTGAACCCCATCCAAAACAATCAGGGGTCACCTCTGTGTCATGTGGGCAAACAGAGGCCTGCAGGGAGGGAGGGAGGGAGACGGAGAGGATGGTTTGAGTTCTGGCTCCTGGCCCCGTCTACACCCTCACCTCGTCATCACCTTGCACTCTTATCTCTCTCTCTCACTTCACACATTCAGCCCTTGAGTGGAGCAGTACTGCAGATATGGGCTGTGTCTGTATACAGATACAGCCCATCCCTTCACTGATTTGAACCCTTGGTCTCAAAACCTCCCATGGCATGAAATCAATTTGATCAAATTCACTTACAGATGAGCTGTTGGTCTAGGATCTGCTGAAAGAACAGTATACAAATGTAATGAAAAATGGATTCTCGGCACCAGTTCTCAGCCCAGGATCAGGGAAGAGTAGTAGGTCTGGAAGCCATGACCCTTGTTCCAGCTTGGCATAAGTGCCCTTCCACTCCCTGGTAAACACAACGTGTGAACACAACTCCTGTCTCACTGCCCACTTCCTCTTTTGTTGGACCTGAACGCCCTCTCACTTCAATTCTGCATCCCTCTCTCCCCAGGGGATGTGGCTTAGCACACCAGTCACGTTCCAAAATAACTTAAAAACTACCTCAGCAGAAGCCCCACACACACACCTCAGTGAATGTATCAGGACCGCATAGAGTCTTGCAACACAGAGGGCTGGACATGGTACATCTTCTCTTCTGTATGAGCGTTTGCCTTTCCAATTTATTGGAAAACTGTCTGTCAAACTTGGAAATGAGTCAAAAGAGTGACCAAACTAAGCCCTCCTTTTCCTTTCCAGACTTTGTTTCTAACAGTGGGGAGTGGTACTGGGGCACGCTGAAAAGCGCGTACCACACGGGCTGAGACCTTACCGTAGCAGGCTGGGTTCGAATCCAGCCTGGGCCCTTTGCTGCATCTCTATCCTTCTACCCTGCCTTCCTTGAACTGGACCAATTCAATAAAGCATTAAATCACACATAGCACAAGACGAATACTAAAAACATTTTACGTATACATTTGAGGAAAAACTGTAAGCTAAGCTCACTGTACAGCACATAATTAACAAAGTGAGATATAGATAAAAAGCCCTCAAATACAGCCAACCATCTTCCCACCCAGACCCTCCCCTCTCAGCCCCCACCACCCTGGCACACACACACACAGATCAGCCGATCAATACTGCAGCTCAGAACACGCGCCAGGAGGTCAGAGGTGTGTGAACCCGCCCCCCTCCCCCCCCACCCCCCCCCCCCTTCCATTGCTCCGCAGCTCTGATGAGGCTGCCAATAACCATCACACTCCACCTCCGCCCGCTACAACCGATCACAGGTCAAATCACCAAAAGCCTCAACCAATCACAGGTGAATATCCCGTCAGCTGATGACCCTTTGTCGAACCTCTAGCTAGTTAAGTGCATGTTCTGGACCCTGTTCTTCCTCCAGCTGACTCTATGAGAAACCCCTTCATAGGATGTGCACACAAAGCTCATACAGTACCCCAGAATTACATTCTCATGCTCCAGTGGGCCCCTCCATCTCGGTGTCTTCTAGATTTGCAAGCTGTAATTGGAGGATCTGGCACGACGCCGCTCTCCCATCCAGCCGGCCAATCGGAGGGGGCTTTGGTCAGGGCTTCATTTGCTGCTGTAACGAGGTGACTCCAGGGTCTGGGCGGAAACGGACGCACGCGTCCTGTCTCCATGGCGACACAAACAACACCATTAAATCTTTGGAGAGGTATAAGTAGAAGAATGAATATGGATCACCCTCAGCTGAAATTGGATGTTTTCTTCCGCGCTAAAACAAGATTCAAGACTCCCAATGTAATGTCTTATCGCACCCATGCGTTGATTCTGTCGAGGCCCTCATTTATTTCTCTCCACTAACCTGTAGCTGCACAGATAATCTGTCAGCCCGCAGAGCTCTGCTGCGGCACGCGGTTCTGGAAGTCTCTGTTCCAGGCGATAGCGTGTTTAGAAGCATGTTTGGAAGCCTCCCAAACCTGGCACCGATCATAGGGTTTAGGTCTGAAGGCTGTCTGCCTGGCATCTCGATAATCCTGCCCATGCCCCCCTCAGCCCTGGGCAGGGAGCAGGGGGGGGAGGGGGGGGGGGGGGTTGCTAGGCTGGCAGGCACGCTGGGGGTAGGGAGGCAGGGCCGGCATGGTAGTAGGGATGGTGGTGGTGCCAGCTCTGGCTGGGATGGAGGCTGGGGGGGGGGGGGGCAGGCGGGCGCAGTGAGCCGCAGCCCGACAAGGTGAAGCCATCAAGAGTTTGTGAGAACGTGAGCGTGCAGGATGAGGAGAGCAACACACAGAGACACGCTGTAGACGAGGACATGCTCTGGCGGTCACACGGGCTCAGCTACAGCACTCAGGGCCGTCCGGTAAGACAGGCAGACGCTGAGAGCAGCAGAGGGCCAACACGTCTGATATGCCCTGGGATTACGTAACACAGGAGTATTCACGACAGAGGAACAATCTTGAATACATTGGAATATTTGAAGGCCAAAGAATCCCCCTTCTGGCATCTTTTCTCCACAAGAAAGAGGTGAAACCTGCAGAGGTAGCCTATCACTGAAATGGAGGTGGGCACTGACAGAGAGAGAGAGAGAGAGAGAGAGAGAGAGAGAGAGAGAGAGAGAGAGAGAGAGAGAGAGAGACCGAGAGAGACAGAGAGAGACAGAGAGAGACAGAGAGAGACAGAGAGAGACCGAGAGAGACCGAGAAGAAAGGAGAAAGAGATAGAGAAAGAAAGAGAACAAAATACACCGAAATACAGAACAAAGGAGAGTGAGAGAGACGAGAGAGAAAAATATGAAAGAGAGAGAAAATCGAGAGATGAATGCTTCTCGAATCCATAGCATATAAATAGAGCTCCAAATCTGTATTGTCCACACTGTGTATTGTCCTTGTCAGACTCCACACCAAAGAAGTCCTGAGTCCTTACAAGGACACTTCCTGTATGGGAGTTCAAACCTCCCCGGGTCACATTCGCTCACAAACTCTGATTTCATCAGCTGCTCAACGATTCTCTTTCAAGATTAATAGAATGTGGTTCTATTCACAATGTTCTGTTGATGGGGGAAACCAGATTTATCAAAGAAACCTTGTTACCATGGATTTAATTCAATAACCTATGTTGGCTGGAAGGTCAACTTCAGACTAATTGACAGAGAAGACAGAGGACCTTGATGAACGCACTAAAACTTTCAATTAAATGTTCACACAGATGACAGGTACTTTGAACAGAAATGAGAGAACTAGGTACTCCTTTGCCAGAGAGAAACTCGTTTATTAAATTTTTCTGTCTCTCGGACCTGTCAGCAATTAAGCCAGGCCTAATCCCTTTTGACGATTAACTTGTCTTGTTAACTTGTGCGTAATAAGAACAAATAACAGTACACGAGGGAGAATTGAGGAGAGTTCAATTGCCTACTTGAAGTGCGGCGTGTCGCGCTAAAATAATAAAGTCCGCCGTCTGCGAATGATCCATCATCCCTCTCCAGCAGGGAGGAGCTCACTGTGGAATGTGCTGCAGCCTGAGGGAACTGGAGATCCCATTTACACTCTCCGCTCTCCACCTCACACGCTCCACAGGCCTCTACGGGCTTTCATGTGAAGGCGACTGGTCATCTGTGTTTACCATGGTATAGGATTACTGTTCACAAACGCGCACACATACAAAACGCATGAGCGCATGTAACACACACACACACACACACCCTTTTTTTTCATTTACAAGTACTCAGCTGTTTTCCGCATATCTCATCAGATTAAATATGTTTCCACTTCTCAGACGAGTGCCAGAGCAGAGTCAGCCACATGACAAGGAGAGAGAGGAGAGGAGAGGAAGGGAAAGGAGAAGGGAGGAGAGGAGAGGAAGGGAAAGGAGAAGGGAGGAGGAGAGGAAAGGAGAGGAGAGGGGAAGAAGGAGAGGAGAGGAAAGGAAATGGGAGGAGCTAACTACATTAATAATTGACATTCAAACAGAAAACACTGGCATAGGTGTCTCAACATAAGCCTTTCTCCAGGTGATAAAATTGATATACAGCCGAATCCATGAATCGCTAATGGCAATGGCAGGAGGCTCCAGCGTCCTGTACTAACTCAACCCACTCTCTGATGGAAGGACCAGGTGAGGAATACAGCTCATGGCTCAGGGCCTGCTGGAGGATTTACAGCCAGCTCCTGTGTCCTCCAATGTCCTCTTATTCTGAATCCCCCCTGTCCCCCCTGTCCCCCTGTCCTCCCTCTCCCCCTGTCCTCCCTCTCCCCTGTCCTCCCTCTCCCCTGTCCTCCCTCTCCCCTGTCCTCCCTCTCCCCTGTCCTCCCTCTCCCCTGTCCTCCCTCTCCCCTGTCCTCCCTCTCCCCTGTCCTCCCTCTCCCCTGTCCTCCCTCTCCCCTGTCCTCCCTCTCCCCTGTCCTCCCTCTCCCCTGTCCTCCCTCTCCCCTGTCCTCCCTCTCCCCTGTCCTCCCTCTCCCCTGTCCTCCCTCTCCTCCTGTCCTCCCTCTCCCCTGTCCTCCCTCTCCCCTGTCCTCCCTCTCCCCTGTCCTCCCTCTCCCCTGTCCTCCATCCTCTCCTGTCCTCCACCCCCCCAACTGTCCTCCAGGGACTCGGAGCCATGCTGCGCAGCCTGGCAGAGTGCAGCAGAGTCACAGCCTCAGGAGCAGCAGAGGGCTTCAACATTCCCAGCAGCTCAACGCTGCAGATGTCAGGCGGAGGTGACAGCCCCACCCAAAGGAGGAACAGGAGGCGTCAGTGCAGAGCAGCGGTGTGGATCTGACAGAGCCCCTTGGTTGTGTGTCTGCCTGACAGGACGGCAGAACTGGGAGTGATGTGGAAAAGACCTTCGCCACGATAAGACTGCGAAGTATAGATCAAAGCCACCGTGTAATCAGCCGGGATTCCACTCAGAGCTCTGAGACAGATGCAGTCTATACACAGAGACGAGGGCCGTCAGGTGATTGGAGGAACGTTCAGGAGAGCAGCTTACATCTATTAACCACAGCTTTGTTCACACACTAGGCAGTCAGATGCAATCTATAGCATGGAACTCACACACACACAAACACACACCTTCACAGACACACACACACATCTACGCACAGCGTGTTCCGGCCTTGGTGGTGTTTAAATTCAGCTCCATCAATCTCATGATAAACAACAGTGTCTTGTTGAAAAGCATAATTGCGTCAAAATAAATGCCTTCTACCTGCAGGTGTTGAGCAGCAGTCCTATACAGGAGCAGTCATCAGTGGCCATGCTGGCAGGACACGGGAAGAATGCTCTTCCTCGCAGGCTTCATCACCATCACATGAATAGTCCCTCAATAGCTTCACTCTGGCATTTGTCATAGTGTCAATGCAGACATAATCTGCTACACACATCTGGCCACAGGAGCATAGGAGGAGGGACTGTGATACGGCTCAAACACACACACACACACACACAACCTTGTACACACACACACACGCAAATGTGCACACAAATACCCATGCACACAAACTTGCATATGCTCACATCTAGAATAATCTGCTTGATCCTCATAATCCTCCAACATCAAAAATAAATCAAACATCAGACTAGTGAACACTAATCATTACAGCACCCAGCCAGCCACGACAGATATAGAACCTAACTCTGGACAACCTTATAGTCCACCTCCCTGATTCGGGCATATTGGGAAACCAACTGTTTGCTTGCAGCCAGAAAAACTGAAATTATCAAATGAAATGAACCCTGAATTATAAACCAACAGATGTAATCTGTTGTCTATCGTATATCTTGTGGTGTAGAGTTGAATGCACTGTGGTTTGGTCCAGGTGTTAGGTTGTAGCTACAGTACAGTGCCTTTGAGACAAATGAAACTAGAATTTGGTCAACCTAAAGTAATCAGTCCTCTCTCCAGATCCACAGACAATCCAATTCCACTGGCCACAGCAGAGCAGGGCTGCTGCACAAGGCTGCTGTCTCTCTGTCTCTCTCTCTCTCTAGTCACACACCAACACGATAAATCACAGCCCTAAAACGTGAGCACTAGAAGAAGTGTATCTAACTAGCGCCCATTCCCAGGGACAGTCCCTGGATCGTGAGCTAGCTGTGGCTCCCCTCCCCAGAGCTCCACCGCGGGCACCACCATCAGCCACGGAGCAGGGGGAGTGGACACGTTGTCATCGCCAACGCACTCCATCTGCCAGAGACAGCAGAGCCTATACAGCCACACTGACAGCTCCGCGTGTCATTTAGAGACGCCGGTAATGGAGTGAGGGAGATGTAAAGGCCGGAAGGTGTGTTGTTTAATGAGGACCTGGAGACTGAGGCGTGTGGTAGTGCTGGAGGAGTGGGCTGGGTTTTGGCAGCGCGTCCTGTTGTCTGATGTTGACAGTGGGCCGGGCCGGGGGGAGTCGGTGATGAAGGACACTGCTGTTCCTTTGGATCGCACGCAGGCTGCGCACACACATACACACATGCGTACACACACACACACACACACACACAAAGACACCGAAATCCTCACCGACCTCTTTGAGATTCACACCCAGTTTGTATACACACACACAAACACTCACACACATCGAGTTTTGGGATGCACACACTTTTCACAAACAAACACACACACACCCGCACACATACAAACACACACACACATACACCGTGAGCCACATTACTCATATCTGAAGGGGGCGTCACCAGCCATCCGAGGTGTCATGGTGGTTTCCCAACATCATTTCGAAAACATGTCCTCCCTCCACTGGAATGGAACTGTCAAGGGCATACCACAGCGTGCTGTACAGTATCTCCACGTCCAGCCCTAGCACAACAACAAAAAGGTTTCAAACGCCACAAAAGATCCCAGAACCCCCTTTCCTCTACTGTGAGAAACACAACAGAGGAAGCAGGGCCCCAATTGTACGCCTCACAGAAAGGAGAATTAGGTTATCTGTATTGGAGCTAATCCCGCTTTTCCAGTAGCATTTCATGGCTGCCATGTCACCAGGCTGTCATTGTGGCCCCGGGAGGGAGAGGAGAGATAAAGAGGGATCTCGCCACAATCGGATTCAGCAACAGCCCCCCCCCCTGCTGTGAAACATATCCAATCCCCTTATAGTACAACACACTCTGCTGTTATCCTTCGCCACACACACACACACACATATACATACACAATACACACACACGCAAACACACACACACACACACACACACACACGAACACACACTGTACAATGGAGTAGGAAAGCTTTAGTATCAGTATCAGCCTGCAATCCATTTAGCTACAATGGTGTGAAATCTACTGTGGGTGATTGAGGTCATAATTATAGTATGGCAATTAGAGTAATTATTCATGTGCCTTGCTCTCGGCCTATAGACAAAGCTAACGGGAAGGCGGCTAGGTTTACATGAGCCATGAAGATAGTTTGTGTAAGGTCCCATCCAAAATGACTCGCCACCAGAAATGTGTCTTCATCCCCCTTAAGCACATACCATGTTTACCGTCAAGTTCCGTTATGCACGCTGTGAATTATGAAAGCCTTTATGACTCACGCTGGGGCTAAAACACACACACTGCGAGAGAAACCTGATTAGGCTGGTATAATTTCTGCTGCCGAGCATCTTGTCCCTGAAGAAGTTTTATGTGTGTGGGCCCAAGACCAAGGCAGCACAGGCAGAGAGAGGTCCCTGTATTCTGCACTGCACTGGTGTGGTGTTTACCGCAGTAGAGTTTTTTTGTTTTTTTTACCTCCTTCCATCTCCTCTCTCTGTCTGTATGATATCCTTTCACAATCCCCCAGGGTAAAGAATGAAAACGTATACATATTAGTTTTTTACGCCAGCGCATCGACATCAAGAGGAGCAAATTCCCCTCCTCTTCCTCCTCCTCCTCTCTTTATCGCACTCACTCTCCCTCCCATCCTTCCATCCCTCCCTTAGATACCTCACTCTAAGTGACTCCCTCCATCTCTCCTCATTTCTTTCCCATTTCCTCCACTCTCTCACCATCTTCCCCCTATCATCTCCCCCCGCTCGCACACACACACACACACACCTCCTCCTCCGTAGTGACTGAGTCAGCTCTTTGGGTTGTGTGTGTGATCAGCTAATCCACCGGGGGGGCAGCTTGGGGGGGGAGGGATCTCTCCTCCTACACTTCTCATTGTTCTGTCCCCAGGCAAACGCCACGCATCCCGGCCACACTGCGCTCCAGAAGAGCCGCGGCACTGAGCACGCTCCCCTCGGGGGAGTCACACTGACACACACGGTTAACCAAACGCAGCACTCCATCACCGCAGAGCTCACACTGGGAACGACACAGAGGGCTGGCCTGCAGGACCAAACACAGACACAAACATGCACCCAGGAAGGACACTGACAATGTGCATGGATAGGACAGGGAATGTACCGAGACAGAGTACTGTCACATTTGAAGGTAAAAACAACCTTGGGTAATAAGGGGGGAAATATCTCTGTGAAAACACTGTCACTAGTCCTGTGCAGTGTTAAATGGTGTAAGACATTCAGCGTGTAGTCAGTGCGGGTTGTAGCATCTGTTTGCGGTTAGCATTTGTTTGCGGTAAGCAGCGCGAGACAGGCAGCCATCACAGCGCTCCATGTTCTCCTCTCAGTCTGTTCTCTTCTACTTTGTGTGAGTTTCTGTGATCTTCCGCTGTGTTTTAGTGCGTCCGGCTACGCGCGGCTTAGAAATCACAGCTGTGGGGGGGACATTGCAGCGAAACACAAATACGTCCAATTAGCCGGAAAACATGTTCATCAAATTAATTTGCTTTTCATGCCATATTGACTGTTGCTTGGAGCAAACCGAGTCGTAAAGTCTATCGAGCAGGGTATTTTCTCCAGTGTTCCAGAACCACCGTGGTATTTCATCCCTTTTTAATCCCGGCTGGGTGAGTGAGGGGTTAAGGAGTAGGTGAGGCTCTGCATGGCCGATAGTGAGTTATTGAATCCAGAGGCTATTTTCAGTTATTTCTCTCTCTTTCCCTCGTTCTTTCTTTTTCTCTTTCAATCTCTCTCTTTCAATCTATCTTTGAACCTCTCTCTCTCTCTCTGTGTTTGCAGGGTGTGGAGAATCCTGAGATGTAAGGAGCTTTTAAAGTCAGCCTTCAGAGGAAGGAGGCCACATCTGGCCCACATAGCCCAGCCCAGCTTCTAGACTCCAGCTGGCCAGGGGGCCAGGTCAAGACATTGTCAGCTGCCAGGGAACCAACCCTGTCCTGCTAACTCTCCCCCAGAACAGGGACTGAACTGAATCCCACTCTCTGAGTGGAGGGGAAAGTCCGGTCTCAATACTACACAGAGAATCCAGCCCAATCCAACAACCTGGACTTAATGTTTCATATCAAGAAACAGGAATCCACTTGGAATTCTCAAATCTCTTTGGAACTCCCAGGAATTCTTATCAGGTGCAGGAAAACATAGAAGAGTGGTCTCTCTTTCTCGCTCTCTCCCTCCGCCTGTTTTGTCTTTCATACACTGTATATATATTTATCTCTCTTTCTCCCTCTGTCAGTGTTCCCTCTACTATACTGCTTAGTGTATTTTCCCTGCACCAGCTTTGTTTTTCTAATTTTTCTGAGTACACTGAGCCAGCGGTCAAAACTGCAGTTAACAAAGACATGACCTCCACACCACATGAGCATGCAGATGAACAGTTCTGGCACGTCTCCATGCATAGCCCTATGGTTATGTGCTGGACAGGCTCAATTGAACTTAGCTGGCTTGGGCTGTACTACCACTAGTACGAGACTCCACTATGTCAGAGACTAGCTATCCCAGACCAGGTCTAGGCTGAGCTGGGCTGGGCTCCAGGAGTCTGTCTCCAATATTGTGCCATGGGTCCCTGTGTGCTGTATGTGGCTGCCAGCAGGTCTTAATGGGTGCAGCCTTCTGTGGCTGGCAGCACAGCAGGGGGTGACAGGCAGGGAGAGCAGACAGGAATGATAAGTAGATGAAATCACCTGATAGCCGCGGCTGACACTGAGACCCCAGCGGAATGATAACAAGCTGAAAGTCATGTGGGTTCATGAATGGGCTCTCCGCAATTCAGCTGAGCAGCGTTCTGCACGTCACAGACACCGAGCGTTACGAAGCATCTCAACAGCCTCAACGACTCACAAG